>NW_015112802.1:218206-305617 GCF_001443285.1 Poecilia latipinna | reverse complement strand
TTTTTTTTTTTTTTTTTGGGTTTTTTTTTTTTTTTTTTTTTTTGCTTACGTCGAAGAGAAAATATAAAAATTGGTCTCAGACTGCTACTTGTGCTGCTTGGATTTCTTTTTAAGTGTTCAGCAGGCGGAGTCACAGCAGAGTAGGTGTTGAAATGAACCAAAAGAGGTTTGATGTACAGTAATGTGATTTACAAAAGGCACTGGCAAGGAGACAAAGTAAGCAAAAACAAAGTGTAGCTGATCTCATATCCGCCGCGTCATGATTTCTGCTCTTATCTGTGTCTCATTTCTACAGCTTCAGTCTACTATCAGAGGCCTGAAAACCCCACAGAGAAAAACAGATTAGCAAAAGAAATAAAATAATAGGGAATGGAAAGATTTACAGGATACACTTGGAACCAGAAGTTTACATACATTTTTCTCCTCACTGTCTAAAGTTAAATCAGACTAAATGTCTCTTGTTTAAGGTCAGTTAGAGTCATCAAAATGATTTCTATTTGCTAAATGCCACAAAAGTAGCAAAATATGCAAGATTTATTTTATCTTTTTTAATTGCAAGCATACCCACATTTCTTCTTTATTTGGCAGCATTGCCTTTGAACTGTTTGGTCATTCACATTAGTTGGCTGGAATTCTGGCTCATTCCTATCAGATACCAAAGAAAATAAAGTTATGGTTCAGTGTATGAAAACTTCTGGTTTCAGCTGTAAAATGATCTTGACATTTCTCTAATTTCTCTTACTCAGTTAAATACACAACAGCAGATATAAAAGTCTACACACCCCCTGGTAAAACTGCAAGGTTTTTGTGATGTAAAACAAAATAAATAAATTCCTCCAATCATAAATCATTTCAAAACTTTTTCCATCTTTAATATAATATAAAGATATCATGTGGAAAAACTTAAGGACATTCCATAAAAGGCTTTGTGCTTCTCTAACGGTTAANTAAATCAACAAAACTGAAGAAACTGCACAAGTTTAACTTTTTGTAAGAAAATCACAAAAACCTGGACGTCTCGAATAATGCTGAATCGTTTGAACGCCACACGGTTTGGGGAATTTCCAAGATTTGTTTTAAATAACTAAAATATTTTCTTCATTTTTTTCAAAGATTAGAAAAACACATTGGACATAAGTTCAGTTACCTTGTTGTTTAAGTATTCAAACCCTTAACACAGTAGGAGACAGAAGGACGTTCTGGTTTAACCCAGCATTCAGTCAAATATGGAAAAACTGTGATGGGAGAAATTATGCAAAGTTTTAAATTTCTGTCAGTTTGGAACCTAATTTTCTGTATCACTTCAGAAAACAAAAGTTATGTATAACAAAAGAATGACTTCATGGAAAAAAAAATTGCTTTGGACCAAGCACGAGTATAAAACAATATTTGACAGAAACCATTTGTGTTGCCAAGGGTTGCCATGTCAACATTTGACTGATAGACATCAAATTAAAATGTCCTTCAGGACAGGTTAGGGTAAAGGTGTGAACACTTAAAGGTGGAAAAATTTTGAGGTCGTTTCTCATCATCTCATTTTTTAAAATTATAACCAGGATTTTTAACAGGGGGGTCTATTGTCTGCATATCCACTTTAGGTAGAACAGGTAAGGTACTAGAGCTGTTTTTGGTAACCAATCTGTGACTAACCTCTTTATCAAACAATAATGAATCACCATTTAAAAAGAAACCATCCTGTTTAGATGTGGTAAATTCTGCGTTGTTAGGCATGTGTTAGGCATTTTGCAGTTTTTCACCACAGGTCAAAGGTCAGATCAGACAATACAATTTTCATTTAGACTCTTCTCACATTGTAACTCCTGATCTCATATGTATTTACGAGAGCTTTAAATGACGCAACAGTGGGACCTGAAATAACTGAAACGCCTTTGAATTCTTTAAATGTTGGGCAAACATCATGGCTTCACTTTGATACGTCCGTTTCATTATCCTCAGTAGATGGCATAAGGAGAACCAAAGAAAAAATATATTCTTAAATGAGGACCCAAAAGTTTAAGAATATTACATATCCTTGTGGAACTTCAATAAGTATCTGCTTTATATCAGTAGCGTCTGAAGAGACATGGCTTTAGCAGCTTTTGGTTCTCTAGCAAACATCGTGGTTCACCTCAGATGTTTTTAGACATTGATAAATTCTGTGTCTTGAACTTTGTTACTGAGACACCGAACATATACCCCACACATCTGCATCATTGTTATAGAATCTGCATCAACAGCATTACCTAATCTCATGCTCCACAATGCAGGCACTCTGTCTGCACTGACGAATAGTCATTCACCACAGCATCCTGAATGTCTGAAATGGCTCCAACAGCAGGGCAGCCTGGCCCCCTTTTTCTTGATTCAGACTAAGTTTGGTCAGGCGACCATTAAATGAGGGGACTGGGACAGAGACTGACAGAGACAAAACGTTACTCACTTCAGCCCCTTCTCCATTTGCGTGGCTCTAACCGGTTCTTCGCCAGTCAGACCTAGCCAGATTCATCTACATTAGCAGATCCTGCGGCGTTTGTTTTTGGGAACCACTTCTAGAATGGAGTAGCAGGTCCTTGATTGGCAACAAACTTCATCTGTTGACTGGCCCATGGATTTACGTCAGCAAACCCTTCTCAACCACCATTTTGAATCCAGGATGAGACCATAGTTGTTGGCGAGATGGTCAGACCTTCTGGTCCAAATGTTTTTAGCAATTGTGATGGAAGAGAACACGCAGCTTCAACCGAACGCAACAAATATATCTGGAGATTTTGGAGAAATTGGCCCTTCAAGGGTATAAATGACATTGTGGGAGTGTCGACCACAGCTACTGTATGCTCACACCCCACCTACTTTCCCACCCACATAGTAAGGAACATGATGCCAATGGAGAAGGACCCAACTTTGGTTAGAACCTAACCAGATATTAACCAGCTAGTGAGATTTGACAATGGAGAAGGGGCTTTTATCTTTCTGCAGTAGCAAATGGACAATTTTACACCCTCTAAGCCAATACAGTGGGGCTATACACAACAAAATACCAGGACAGAAGCTTCAGTTCTTCATGTTTAGACCAACGTAAAGCCCTTTTTTTAGCAATGCAAAAGCACTCAGCAGCATAAAAAACAGCGACAGCAGCCTTAACATTTAGAGAATTCAAACAGCATGGCTTCCTTTTAGATACTTTCATATCTCACTCCAACAAAGGTAAAAATACACCCAGAGAGAATGCTAACAGATTGTTTGGTTAATTCTGTGAGGAAAATAAAGTTTAACTGTAGGTGCATTCACACAGCGTGATGTCACTGCAAATAATTTCATGATAGTTTTTAAAACATGTGTATTAGGCCTCTGGTTAATTCAAGATTGACTGAAACTATAGTTGAAGGTTTGGCTAGTTGCCACTAAACATTACAACTCTGTCATAACCTTTGACCTGCACTGTATCTTCGAAACATGTTAATACTATAATCAGACCTTTTGGAATACTGCAGTATTTTACATGGGATGACAGTTTTTCTGTTGCTTTCAAGGCATAAGCATGACCAAAATATAAACATTTCAACCTATTAATTTATTATCCATGATTATTAAAAGAAACTTTAGGGTTAAAGTTGACAACAAAATCAGTAAAGTCATTGCGTCCAATTGGTGCCCGGGAAACGTGGGATGTTCATCATATGATGAACTGCTGCTTTCTGTTTTCAGATTATAAAATATGTAAAAAAAAAAATAAAAAAATGATGAATGAGCACTTTAAATAGCAAACAGCTTTCTAGGTGTTGCTGTATCTCAATTTCCCTGTGATGAGCTTTACAGTTTTTGAAAGACGACTGAAGAGTATTATAATAAATTGTTAAATTTGACCAAGTGGACATTAAAGCATTATGATGCTCACTTTCCACAGTCATGACCGGCCCAGGCATCCATCCCAGCATGTGGGAGTTTGGGCGGGGCTACATGAGCGACTCCAGGCTCTCTGTGGCGTTGGACTGGCCCAGCGGTACCGACCCGTTCGTCTCTGGACTCTGCAGGGCTCTCTGGTCCTCCTGGCTGCTCACCAGGCTCAGCATGGCTCGGTACAGATACTGGTACTGCTCCTGTGGGTTGGGCCGGGAAGAATCACAGTTTCTTATGTAACAAAAATTACACTGATTTTTAGATTTACTTTTTTATTTTGTGTACAAACATGTAAATTCCATAAATTGTTTATGTTCTGGTGGCAGTAAAGTTTAGGATAGCTCTATATCAGTGGTTCTAAACCTGGGTTCGATCGAACCCCAGGGGTTCGGCGGAGGTAAAGACACACTGTGTAAAGTCGTGATGACGCGCCGCTTTGCCATCACTTGCTGCAGAGGATCACGTTACATTGCTGAGCCAATCAGAGCTGCGGGAAGGAGATCCACTCTCAGCATGGATTTGAACTTGTGTCTTTAATTACTTCAGCGTTTGTTGTACTTCTAAATCTGCTCCTTAGTCGCATCTTTTCGGGGTTGCTACTGTCTCTAGTGTCGTGGGGATGGTAACACAACTAATATAATTACATTACTAAATCAGAATACCGCAAAGTTTTTATTATTTATTATATATTTTTCATTCTCTTAAGAATGTAGAGCTAATTAAATGATCTAAAGACCTTAAAGTGGTTCCAGTTTCTCTCGATGGCCAACCTGTTGAAACTGTGGCAAATTTTAAATACCTTGGGTCGTTCCTGTTCACTCAGCTCAACTTTGCTGAAAACACTGACTATATTTTGAAGAACTGTTCTCAGAGACTCTACCTTTTAAGAAGACTTGGTGATCTTGGGGTGACCCAACTAGACTCTAGTGACCCAACTAGAGTCACCCCAATGTCTTGAATTTGGGGGAGGAAAAAAAGTCATCTTCCACAACTCAGCGCCTCTACAGTACTTACGATGTCATTGAAAACCCCAGGTCTCATGAGGTTGGTCATCCGTGCCACCATGTAGACGTCCACGGCTCCCTCCTCCTCCAGCTGGCTGAACAGGGTGCTGAGGGCACAGAACAGCCCTGATGTAGCTCCTCCCAACCTGCACACAAACACACATTTAGTTCCTGAAAGGAATCCGACCGTTCAGTAATCCTCTCTGTGTTTTACTCACGGATCGTGAACGACTACGGGTTCCTGTGAGTGTCTGCTGCGCTCTCTGACCATGCTGATGAGGTCGAAGCTGTTTCTGATGGGACTGTCTGGGTTAGGCCAGCAGGGGGTGCTGAACTGACGTACGTGTAAGATGCAATCATTCTGCGGGGAGGCATGGACACTGCATCAGGAATCATTCTGTTGGGGGATTTGATAGTAACGTGTGTGAGAGTTTATCACCTGAGGAGACTGGATTGTAAAATCCTGCACAAAAACCCTTTCATCATTGGTCAGATGTACAAGCTCCTCCCCGGTGTGAGACACAGTGAATCCATCAAAGATCAATGGCAGGTCTTTACTAGGCCAGTAGACACAGCAGTCCCTCTTTTCATTCTAGAAAATAAAAACATGAACGCAGCTGCATTAAAGGAACTCATTTAAAAGGCAGAGTGTGAGCAGGTCGTACCTGATTGTGTGTGTCCGGCAGACAGATAACTGTGTGTGTGTTGTGCTCCCAGATCATTCTCCAGAAATCCTCCACGGTGCTGCTCATAGGCGTCTGACTCACTATGAAACCTTTACAGCAGTGGTGTCCCTGTAAGAACTGGAGCTGTAACACTGAAGAACTCCGGAGGGTTTTAAAAACGGCAACCAACAGAGAGGCATTTAGAGAAACACGAGGGCTTTACTGACATTTAGAGATCAAAACGCAGATGCCTACGGCGCGGCATTATGGCCAAAATGAAAACTACTGCACACTCAGCAGTGGCTACTCCCTTGTCATAGGTGGCTATATCTTTTTTGAAGCTAGCTACTGATCTGATTTGTGATCGGCCAACACTGGTAACTGAGTGACCGGCGCTGGCAGATCAGAAAGAGAGGACTCATTTGCATTAGCATTGGAGAAGCTAATTATTAGCATACTGAGGCTAGTCACCCACTGGATTGCCTACTTCCTGTGTCCATTAGCATTGGATAGGCTGGTGTTAGCATATGTTCAGTTACCAATGAGATGGAGAAATGCCAGATGTTAAGTTTGTAATATTATATATTGTAAATATTAGTACAATCCTGTTTTACGCCAACTGATCCACAATAGGATGATGTCACCTCTGCTCCGAATACCAAAGCAGAACTACCATTGCTACTCATACTGCAGCTCTTCAGAATAATCCTCCTAAATATTACACACGACAGTGTTAAAGTAACAGTAAAAAGTCACTCACCGTTACATAGGAGGCATTGATGTAGCCGGTGGAGTTGGATTCTGAAGCCGCCAGAGAGACTCTTGATCTCTCCACTAGACAACAGAAACATAAGTTCACAAGAAACCAAACCGTTGTTTTGCTTAATTGATCTTTTACATTATTTTGACATGCATTCACTTTAAACACCATCATAGCTGCCAACTCTCACTGTTCTGCAGTGAGACTGAAGCTTGTCCTTCAGGTTTCACTCTGCCCAGATCAATCTCACTCTACATAAGCAAACTGTCAACCATGCAAAACATGGATTCTACACTGCTGTTTGGTCTCACAGATCCCACTTGGGCTTCTGTTCTTTTTCCAATGGTACATCAGAAATATCACCATATTACATCCAGCTATGGTTACTGGAAAATGTGGCGGTACACATGGGTTCTTTTATGTCTAGTTTACCAGGCATCAGCGCTCTTGCTCTGTTCCTCTCAGCGTTGCCATCCTTCAGGGCAGTGCTGTAGTCTGCGTGCTTTGCCTGGCGCTGACTTATCAGCTGAAAGGTCGAGAGGAACGGTTAGCTTCAGAACAATCGCTTAGAACCAATGGAAAAGGAATCAAATGAAGGCCCCACCTTGAACTGTTTGTCCATGCGCGTTCTTCCTGTGGCGCTTGGGATCAGGAGGTTAGAGACGTAATTGTGGAGAAGGTCAGAGGTGACTGACGTGTCCCGACTCAGGATGGCCTCCACCAAAGCGTCATGAATGAACACATACTGCTCCTGGGAAATATGGAGGAACAATGAAACTGAAGGTTTAGAACTTTATTGTGATGGGGAGGTTGGGTTAAAACCTTAACAGTGAGTTTTAAATCTCAGACATTTACCCCAACATAGGATGACGGCTGGGCAAGCTGACGTTCTCAGTCTATGTCCCCCTGTCACATTATTGCCTGTCACCCAAGTGTGTGTTTACACCTGACACATTTGGTGTGGATCAAACAACTGAAACCACCTGAAAAAATGGGTCACGGTCCGGTCCAAACAAACTCTGCGGTTGGCTTCTATTGTGCAGACAGACCTGCATCAGTACAAACCAACTCCAGGAAACATGGACTGCCGTTGCTATGGATCATGCATTAGCCATTCAGTGTTGCTAACACTACTGCTGCATGGATCGCCCTGAACAAACAAGCGGACCAAAGCTGGATTCCCCTGGTGGAAATACACCTTTAATCTGACTCTAAGCTATGCTGTGTGCACTGATGAAGGTACACTCACCTCGGCATTATGGATGTTTGAAACTGAAACTGACAGCTTGACCTACTTTCTGATTAATTTGGCCAATAATTATTTGGCCACTTGGGGCATTCACGGAACCTTGAAATGTTACTGCCAGATAGACAGTTGATCTTAATATATGAAAAAATATCCTAAAGTCGATAAAAAAGCAACCCGACGTCATGAGGCAGCAGAAAACAGAATTACACATGCTTGTTCCCAACATACATGCAGGTTTTAGAAGAGCAAATCAAATCATAGTATGTGTCAAAAAATGAGACACTTCAAGAAAATGACAGGACCTGATGCTTCACAAAATCATCTTACTCTCTTAACATTGATAGTAAGATGTCAATGTTACAATATAAATGCTTAATATTAAGGAATTATCCAGTGGAGTTTGACTGATTTTACCTCCGTCTGAACCAGGAAGTTCCTCTGTGTCCGGACGTGTTTTAAGAAGCCCAGTACGTTTACCGTTCCCTGATCTTGGATCTGCTGCAGCATGCTGTCTATCACTATGTAGGTTCCTGTTCTTCCTACGCCAGCGCTGAAACAGACAGATGAAAAGAAGATGCCAGATTTGCTGTAATGTTGTTGATAACATAAGAAATTGTGTTCAGCTCTACCTGCAGTGAACCAGGACGGGTCCCATCTCCTGCGTCCGGGCCCGAGACGACGCCCTGATGAAGGACAGCAGAGGCAGAGTGTACTCTGGGACGCCCATGTCCGGCCACTGGGTGTAGTGGTAATGCAGGACCGTGTGCTCCACTCTCTTCTGTGGCACCTGGAACAACAAATGATATCAACTATTTAACACTGAAACATTGCAAAGGTTCAGGCTCTCTGTGTGGTAATCAGAGATAAGGAATGTGTATATGAAGTACCTTATTAGCTGTATCCCTGACTGTGAACGTCCGGAGTGTGTAGTACGCTAGTGTCTTGGTGCTTCTCAGGGCCACCTGGTAAGCGCCGTACTCCTCCTGGTTCTCTTCCGGCCAGTACTGGTCACATTTCGTCTGCAGAGGAAGGAGCAGGCATGAAATCCTGACCCGGCACTGATCTTGGTGGAGACCTTCAGTGTTTGTGTCGGGTCTTACCCGTCCTTTCTCCTTCAGATTGGTGATCATGACAATAACTCCAACGTTCTGCTGCCAGATCATCCTCCAGAAGTCCTCCCGGCTGGCCTTCAGCGGCCCCTGAGCCGCGATGTAGGCCCTCGTTCGCTCGTAACCCTGCAAACGCAGCAGCAGTTTGACCGCTTTGCTAGTGGTAGTGTCAGCTGTGGCCCTAACCTCAACCCAGGGACCCCACTGTTGTCCTTTGCAAACTTGCTGGCTTTCATATTGACAGTAAGGGTTCCTACACCTTTTTTTTTTTTTTTTTAAAGAAATAGAAAATAAAGACTTTTTGCAAACTCAACTTTCCATAGATTTGGCACTGAACTTAAACCATGAAATTCTGAAATATTCTTCTACAGTGGCCAGTCTTTAAATATGGGCTCCTGGATAAACAAAAATAGAAAGAAAAAATAAAGAAAGCATATGTAAGGATGTAAGGAGGGGAAAAAAGGTTGCACAATGAAGGAGAAATTACAGAGGTTAAGAAAGAAAGTCAGGGCAGTAAGAAGAAAGGACAAAGAGAAGGAAATACAAAAAGAAAGGATAGAAGAAATCCCTTATAGAAAAAAAACATGATTTCAGATTTGAAGATCACATTGAAAATTATTTTTAAAAATGTAAAATTCACACGTGGTACACAAATTTTTCACAAAACACCATACATATTCATGTGGACTTGGATCGTTTCATGTTTTATTATTCTGCACGGCACAATAGAAACAGGTAAAAGCTAAAAATGTGCCCCCAAAAAAAACTTTTCTAAACCTTTTAGCCCGACCAAACAACTGTCTCTATGACTGTATAAATACTTAGAAGAAAATCACTCACGTCGACAAAGTTAGCGTTGATGTAGTCCCCACACTTCCCATCTCGGTCCAAGCTGTTGGAGAGCTTTACTCTGCTGTGGTCGTCTGGGAAAGGAGAACCAGGCGGTTAGCTGACGCTCTGCCTAAATGCTGACTGATTGCACTAAGCAGACACATACAGGCCAGGATGTTAATGTAGCGGTTCTTGTTTTTGTTGTCGGGGTGATTTGAGCTGTCGGCGGTGATGCCCATGTCGACTGTACACGCCTGCACCTCCTGAAGCACAACACAGCCAACGAGAAGCGGGTTCAGCTGAGCACAGCAAGCTTCAGTGTAGACACAGAGTGAGCCTGCTGTCAGCTAGCTGAAGAAGAACGGATGTAAAACTCCATCAACTCAAATCAGGGATGCTAAGGTAAGCTGACACTTTGCCTTTCCTTCCCAGAACTACAAAAAACCCCTCTGCAGCAGAGGGATGGAGGGGGGTCTTACCTCATACGACTCTTTCACAATCTAATGGAGGGTGGTGAGGATGCGGAAAGCACGATGATGGTGGTGGAGATGGTGAAAGGAGAGTGGGACAGAGGGACAAGACGACAGACAAGGAGTCAGTGCAGGTCCAGGAATGTAGGGTTCAGATCCACACAGAGCGGAGGCGCCGAGTGGGAGTGGGGGCACACCATCCCACCTGAGCCGCCGCCTGCAATTCTAGCAGCTACGTTAGCGACGATGTAACATTATTCTGCGGGGCGGGTGAAACAAGGCCTGGGCCTCCTAATAATTTAAGGGGTGTAAAGCAGTGGTAGACTATTTGGAAGACAGAAACACTGTTACACAATGAGAGGGAGACACAGGAGACCAATCAGTGCCTTGCAAATGCATTAATTCAACCTGGAGGTTTCTCACCGATCTACAGCCACAAACTTTAATGTGGTTAGCACGTTACTGGGAGATGAAAGGAAAATGTACAGGATTTATACTCCAGTGATCTTTCTCAGGACTGATGAAAAATAACATTAAAATGAACCAAACCCTTTGAAAAACCTGCACAACCCTTTTTGCCTGTGGTGGCGTTGGACCAAGAACTATAGAGAAACAACATGAAAACTTCTGAAGAAGAGAGAGCATCAGTTTGATTGAGCTATCACACCTCTGCAAACGGACTGGAGTTTGATTAAAGTGGACTAAACAGGAGTTGAGTCCGCTTTAATGATGGAAAATAACAACAAACAGAAGTTTGTGGTTGGAGCATGAAAAAAAATGAGAAATAGTTTCGGGTGCTAATAGTTTTGCAAGGCACTGAACACTTGAAAGAATCAAATCTGCATGTGTGTGTGGGCGGATCATGTGTGGAAGTGTCAAACATGCAGATGTGTCCTTGATTCATACTGAAAACCACCGTCAGGGAGTTTTCTCTGAACACAAAATATTATCATCTGGCTGCCAAACAAAAAAAAAAAAAAAACAAGAACTTCCCTGCGAGTTAAAGCATATCTTTCTGCAAACAGAGTCAAATTAAATTCCAAAAGCTCATGATGTTAAAAAGAAATATGGGTGCACATTAGGGAGCTGAGACAAATCATTCCACCCATTTTCCTTTCATGTAGATTTAATGTGACACACCTCAAACTCCCTGGAGAAGCTGTTGGTGCTGTGGAGCTCCAGGACTTGCTTCACAAACTGCTTCACCGTCAGCGGCTCGTGGCAATCTGCAACACCAGACTCTCAGTTTGTCTCAGTGCTTAATGAGGTGAAGAGCAAGAAACCCCCCCTCTGAGTGGCCTACCTGTGGAAAGCAGCAGGGGCGTGGAGGGAACAGACAGGACTTTAGGTGACGCGGGGTCATCCGGGTAGAAATTGGCTGCCTGGAAACAGTTTCTGGAACCAGAGACGCCAAATTGCTCGTGAAAAGATGGTCAGGCACGATGTAGAATGTACAGGGTGTGTGTTTGTACCTCCAGTAGATGAGTATACCCACTAGCACCAGCAGACAGAGAGTGGTGAGAGTGGAGACGACAGCCAGAGGAATGACTGTCCTCTTGTCCTTCTCCACGCCTTCAACCAGCCCCACCCGAGACTCGTGGCTGCTGTTGCTGCCCTCTGAAACAGAGAAGGAAGTCCTGCATGTTGCACATCAGAAAGGTTTAGAGCTGCTACCAAGAAGACAAAAATGCAGCATTTTGTCCTCATGAAGACAAACACTCTAGCTTTAATTTTAAAGCTACATTTCTTTTAAATGTGAAACCTCATAGATACAATCAGCCTTCAATCCAAAGGGGACGACAAAGCACCAAACAGAAACAAGTTAAAGAGCAGAAGGAACACATGTCCAAAATGGGTCAAATCAAATAACCCCCAACACAAAACGGTGTCGTATTTTATTACTTTAGACCTTGAACTTCTATGTAAAGGTCATAAATCTTACTAAAGGATGTAGGAAGAATGTTGTGAGGATTTAGAAAAAGAAAATGGTGCTGCAACAAAAATCTGACTATGGTGACACTAAGGTCCAATCTGTGTTTTAGTGTGAATCGCAGTTACTTTGAATATGAAGCACAGAGAAATGTGAGTTAATCTATGAAAATATGTGGTTTCTTTTCTTAAAAAATATTAAACTAAGGAGGCATTGCAGCTTCTTCCTTTTTATTTCAGACTACACCGCACTAGCATTTTGCCTTTCTCCTGCCTCACTCTAAGTGAATAAATATTTCAACTGGAAATATATGTTTTTACTGTTTGAAGTCTTTTTATTCTTAGCTGTTATCAAGCTCATTAATTTGTTAAAAAAAAATTGTGATTCTTACCAGACACAGATTAATGGTGCACTCCGTTTGTAATCAGAAGTCTGAGTTTAAAGTCTACAAAAGAGTCTTGGAAAGACCTCTGAGGCTGAAATCCTGGCTTTCTCGCCAACTCAGATGTCTAGGGGAGTCTGAATTTCTGATTTGCTCATTGAAGTCAAGAAATCCAATGCAAAAGACGAGATGGTAACAGTAATTACATTTCTCCTTCGGACCTAATTAAGTCTGATGGGTGAAGTAGACTCGTGCTAAACTTAAACTGATTTGTAGTAAAGTTTGCATTAACTACTACACTTTTCTAAAGAGACAAATTCAAACATTGTGTCTCAGTTACCTCCCTTTTGTTCCAGTTTTCCTTCTTGAGTGTCAGTGAACCTGAGCAGAGGGAAAAGATCCTTCAACATCGAACCTCCTGCAGTCTGAAACGACCCAGTCACGTTTGAGAAACGCTCCAAAGAGTCTTCAGCTGCACTTCCATGACCAGCTCCTTCTGCGGGTTCTTCCTCTTCAGTATGTCCCTCTGTTGTATCAACACTAGACCTCAGTACAAAACCTGGGCTTTCCAGAGTTGTGTTCTGATCCTCTTTGTCATTCCCAACATTCTGGTCATTGGTCACAGACCATGCTTGGTCTGGTGTCGATGCGTCTTCCCTGGATGTCAGCTGATGACTGTCTGCTCTTTCAGATCCTAATACTTTGTTTCTGATGTGTGTTCCGTTTCCCTTGGACACAAATCTGTTTTTGCGTGCCGCTTTTAAACGTTCCTGATCGCCATCGTCTTGCTTTGTCTTTACGTGATCATCGGCAGTCGCTTGTTCTCCAGAACCACTACCATCCTCAGCCCCGCTGCCACTCCCACTACACACCAACCCTCTGTGTTCAGGGTTCTCTTTGCCTTCATGACTTCCACTGTTTTCCTCTTCAATTTCCTCTCCGCTCATCTCATTTTCCTTCTCACTGCCCAGTTTCCTACTTACCCCAATTTTACCTCTTGCTGCTAATATTTTACTTTGAGGCACTAAGCTGTTTTCTGGAGTATAATTCACATTGACGCTAACAGCTGAACTTGAGAATGTTGAAAATTTAGGTTGAGCTTCAGCAACTTCACCAGTTTCTCCACTGAACATGTTGCTGTCATGACCAGAGTCCAATCCACTCTCCTCCGTTGAATCAAGTAAAGACATACTTAAATTAGCATAAAGCTCATCCTCATTTGTATCTGCACTGAATCCCTCTTCATTGTTGTGAATCAGCTCTGAGAATTCAACAATGTCTTGACTCCTTACGTCAGTCAGAGAATTGTTCTGACTGATTTCTTCATGTTGGGTTGTCTTTGCTAGCTGGGCGATGACTGATCCATAATTAGACAGCAAAAAGAGAGAGTTAGTGGTATTTACCAGATCTTGGGAACTCAAAATAGCAGAGATTGGTAGCTGTTCTAAATTTGGCTGGGAAGAGTTCAACAAGTATTCCAGGAGGGCAAGAGAGAGATGGGAACTGTTGGAGAATTTGGTGATAGGTTTGAGAGGTAAAGGTGTAGAGAGTTCCCTATCAGAGACAGACGGTGTAGGGTTTAAGTTCATCTCTATCAGGGAGTTGGATGAGTCTACGAAGCCAGAAAACTGGTCAACTGTTGAATCCTCAGTCCTGGATATTGGTCTATCTGCTGCAAGAAAATCCAAAACAGAGGAATCCTTTTTCAGATGTTACCTTTTTGAAATAAGAAATGTATTTGAAGAATGGGTTTTACCAGGGCACATTAGGCAAGCCAAGGAATTGCTGCTTGAAAGTGAAGAAATGCCAGAAATCCTTAAGAGTTCAGACAAAGCAAGGTAGCAAAAAAACCCACTAGAGAGCGCTGCTGAGCTACAGAAAAGGACACAGATGCAGACCAAGACCCCAGCAGTAGATGCCAATCACCAAGCTTGAGTGAGTTCAAGTAGATTATTATGAGGCAGAAAACTCGGACGTGCGGTACGATTTATCAAAGAGTCAAGCAGATTTCATTCTGAGCCACTTAGGAAAGCGAGAAGCCCCTAATTATCACCCCAATCACAATCAGCATCTTCTTATTCCACACGGCCGCCACTGGAATCCTCCCCATCACGTCCCTCTGATCACAGGGCACAGCACTGATTAGATGCACAGTTGTGGGTCATTAAAGGCAGAAATAAAAGCACCCACTGCAATCTCATCCCGCTGTTTGCCCATCGATACATTTGCAGCACCCTGCTGTTGGGTAAAATCCCTCAAAATGAAAACTAATAGCCATTTAAAAAACGAATAGGATAGCTTAATGGGATGTGTGACTTTCCCAGAGAAAGTGTTATGTCTTACCATTGAACAGGGGCTGAGTGGTGTGCATCAGCCCTCTGAGCAAAGAGGAGGTGGTGAAGGATTTATAGAGGGAGTCGGACAGAGTGTTGCCCCCTGTTGCCGTGTTTTCTGTTATCCACTCTGAGGTAGGGCTGGCTGAATCTGAGGTAAAGGATGTCTGCAGAGGTTCGCTTACAGCGGCTCCACTCTCTTCGGGGTTCATCGTCGAGTCTTTGTGCACTTCGTTACCTGTGTACACAAAGTGCATGAAAATGATGTAATGCAATGGAACAAGATGGGACACCAATAAGGCATTAGAAAATAAAAATAGCTGGGCAACCCAAAGAATACCAGCCATCCTTGTAGGACCTGGTTATTACATACACCCTGAGATTTTGTTCATCAGCACCACAAAGAGATTTGGAGACAAGGAGCAGCAGCGGTTCTGATGGAGTCAAACTCACACTGGAAACACGCTGAAGTCACTCCGTCCGTCCTTACAATCATAATCTTACACTTTATTCTGAATCCCTCCAGGAGGAACAAACTCCTCACTCTGTCTTTAAGGGACAGCCCAGACACCCTGCGGAAGAAATTTATTTCGGCCCCTTGTATCCACAATTTCATTCTTTTAATCACAAACCAAAGCTTGTGACCTCAAATAAGGGACCTTAAGTGTCGAGTGTCTACACCTAAGTGTCCGATACCTAACTTTCAGTGTTCAGCGTCTACCTCTAACCCTAAGCGAAGTATAAAACACACTTTTGAGTGATCACGAAGATGTAAACCAAAGTTAAATCTCACTTGGAACCACAGAAGGAGAACCTGTTGGAGGGTAGGTGATGACCCCTAATGGAGAGCTGGTGACTGTGTCTTCATAGAAGACGTCTGTGACCTTGATGTCCTCCAGTGGGTGGGTGAACAGCTCAAACTTAGTGGGAGGGTTTTCACTAGCCTGTTCTGGTAGATCAGGATCTAATGGCTGTAAAATGAAGACATGATGGACATAAACCCACAGTTAGAGAAAATGTTTAGATTGAGACAAAACTGTCAAATCTATTATCATCTCAGACCTGTTTTAGCACTCGGAGCATTTGATGATTGGTAACAAAGTATATCCTGACCTGAGGTGACAAGACTGACAATGACGCCTCTTCTGTGATTTGCCGACGAATTGCGGGTGGCACGGTTGTCCGAGCAACTGGAAACAGAAGGCCTGGCTCCTCGGTTATCCGGTTAACCCAAATCGCACTGGTGCTGTCAAAATTTGGACTTGTGAACGGTGAGTTTGCTGGGATCAGCTGATCGTCCTCTATCCAGTTCTGGTTGCTTCCATGAGGGGTCAACCTGTTTGGGCTTGCGTTCTCCCTCATGTTCTCGTCCGGTAGAGCTTCTTGTAGGTTGACGGATTCAGACGGCGTCTTTGGCGTTAACTGTCTGCCGGACTGGACTGGAGTGTGTTGGTTTATTTGGGTTTGATCTGTGGCCTTTTTCTGATGTTGTGTAGGTTGGTTCTGGTAGACTCTTGTCTGGTCAGCTGGAACTTCCTCCACTGGACTGTGGTCTTCTGAAGCCACATCCAGCTGATTCTGGTTGTCTGGCCTCTTCGGTCCAGCTACAGTTGATCCCTACAGAGACAAAACTTTGTTTGCTTCAACATCCTTTAGAATGGACTTCAGATGCTCAATTATAAGCTATTGCCAAATCAGTGACACTCAATTTGCAGATGTAACTAAATACACTGCAGATGTGAACAAGGCAGATACAAAAATTCAGCCCAGTTGCAGCTAAGCTAACAGACTGTCCTACCTCCCTGTGGTTGTCAGCCTCCTTTGTCACCGTGTCGGGGCTGGAGTCACTTTCTGGAAGGACAGGGATAGAATAAACACTCCTGACCGTAGTCAGAGCGACGGGTAAAAAGAGCTCCTGTGTTGGTTCGTACCAGGGTCTTCTAACGGCATGTCGACTATAATCTGATCACTCCATCGTCCTTTGAGGCCGTTGGTGCAAATAGCCACCACCTGAACCACATAGCTGCTATTAGCTAGCAGGCTGGAGATAATGGCACCCTGGAAAAAAGGAAAATCACACAATTTGGTCAAAACGAATCATTGTCAAAGCTCTTCTTCAAGACACAAAACAAGCTTTTTCTTTATTCATGCCACACATTTCCACTTGGGTTCAAGTTAGTGTTTTGTGCAGGTCAGTCAATAAAGTTCACTGTGTTCTCCTGCAGGTAGTTCCTCACCAGGAGAGCCATATGTTTTAGGTCACGACTTGTTCCATCTTAAAAAGATTCCCAGCTGCGGGTGGCCAGTGAAGGCCGTGTTCTTTGGATTATTAGCAATGTCTCATAAATGTCTCTAGTTTCGTCTCATCTGAACAAAAGACATGCTTCCAGTCTGCAGGGTTTTTACAGGTGTCTCTTTCATATACAGGTGTCTGTGTTTCAACTGGTTTGCAGTTCATTCTTGTGAAGAACTCCTGTCACTGTCCTTTTTAGATGATGATTCCTAACTTGAGTTATCAGCCCATTTCACAAAACACTTCATGGAAATGACTGATAAGGTAAAGGGAACAGGGCACTGATGCTATTTTCATCAATTATCCGTTGACATGTCAGATGTAGGGGTGAGGTCGGCAGATAATGGAGCAAAAACATCATCTGTAATTACAGTTACTACTGTTAACACTTTTGTCCCCACCACCATAGACAGATCCCTCCTACCACATCTTGGTCTCCATCGGTCCTATACTCCTGTTTGTTCTGATCCCTGCCCTGAAGCCTCTGGTAGGTGACGGTGTACCAGTCGATGGTGGTGTCGAACACGGCGCGGGGGCGCTCCCACGTCACCACGATGGTGGTGTCGTTCTGAGCGTCAGCCTGGACGTTTTGTGGCTCCGAGCTGCACGCTGGAAACGGCAGAGATGAATATGTTCTCTTAAAACCTTGAATAATTGTGTGAATCTTCAAAATGTGGAAATAAATAGCTGACACCACCATTGGTAAAACGTCCGCATACCAGCAATGTTTTCAGAGGTAATATGAGGTTAAGTGACTTGATAAAAAAATAAAAATACGGAACTGCATTTTAAAAAGCCCAGTTTCAGAGTAAGTGTGACATTGAGTATGTGCTGCAGGTGAGTGTGTGTGTGCGTGCATGTGTGTGTGTGTGTGTGTGTGTGTGTGTGTGTGTGTGTGTGTGTGTGTGTGTGTTTGCCTGTATGCATTCATGAATTTGCTACAAGTAAAAAGAGCCTTTTATGAATATTTGAATATGTTATTTCAATTTCTAAAAGAGCTGCAAAATAAATTGCCTATCCGCTGATCGGAGCAGTGACACAAAGTGGTACAAAGTGGAAATCCGTTGATGTGTCAGACTTTGCTTCTGGGTCGACTTTATGAAGGTGGAGAGTGTCGAGGACTTTTTATGATCAAAAAAGCAGCTGACCTTAAAGGACACGGAGTTAGACACAGATAATTCTGAACATTTCTCCCAAAAATGTTCAGATTTCAAAGCGGTGAAAAGCTCCAACTTATTTTTATGCTACAAAATGATGATGTGCTGCTTCTACTGGGAGTTCAAAGAGCTGTCGGTTGATGCAAGTTTCCCAGTTTTGATGCAGAACTGTTATAGATCTGAAAATCAACCAATCACTGAGCAGGAAAGCATGCTATGCTATGCTGTGACCTTTTTCATCTAGGATAAAGCAAGTAGAAATATTATAAAGTGACAAAAACATATTCGCTGTTTGTGCGAGGCAAATTAGAAAACGTTGAAAGCAGGTGATGACATACTGGGTGTGGGTACGTCTTCCACGCCGGTGTAGGAGGCAAACACCTGGCCCATGAACTGCTGCTGCTGCTCCCTGAAGTTGTTCTGCAGGTAATCCTTGAGCATCACATACCCGGCCTGCTCCATGGTCATCACCTCACAAAACACCTCCAGCTGACGGGGGAGGGAGGGACAGAAACACAGGCAGGAGGAAAGGTCAGCCTGAGAGGAAACATGTTTCTGCTCTCTATGCTGCCACCAAAATAAACCCAAAGAACTGATGCTTGAAGAGGCTCGTATTGCTGCCAGGCTGCTCTATTTCTGGTTTGCATGATTGTGGCTGTGTCATATTTTCACTCCCTGCTTCAATCACGAGCACGTTCACACACGTAATCCACACAACAAACCAGTGTTTGCTCTCCATTATTTTGCAACAATGAATAACTGCTAGGTAGCGTTATTCATTGTAACGCTGCGTAGCGTCAAAGGGAGAGCTCAGTCGTCTTCAGTGTGAAACCCGACCGAACGTTTAAAAAAAAAAGAAGCAAGAGCAGCAGGAACAGCCCGTCTGTGAGGAGATCTTGACTGAACCTTTCGCTTTACATCGCTTTAGTGCAACATGTTGTCTTTGTTGATGTTAGCGACAGCTAACCAGCAACAGACTAAAAATCCCACTCGACGACCACAGCTGGTTCAGATCAAATGATTGGTGAATACCTTCACAGTGTCACTGACAGACACACACAACGAGCTGCTCTTTGTTATTTATAAAATTGGTGCATTATTTATTTTTTATGCTTTAGCTAAAGTATAAAAAAAGCAAATGTCAGGAAAATCCTACTAAGATATCTGAGTTCATCAGATTCACTATCACTAATAGCGGCGGTAAACTCAAAAGAATATGAAAACTGAATCATAAAGTTCCTTTCAATAACCTGGTGTCTGCACACTTCAACTAAAAACACCCAAAACATTATTTTTTTCCTTCCTATTTAGTTGGATTTTTACTTGAATTGTACAATATGACCAAAGGTTTTTCAGTAATTTATCAAAGTTTCTTTTTCTTTTCATTAAACACCAGACTTTTTAACAATGTTATGTAACTTTGAAGTCACTTATTATTACAAAAAATATCATTAAAAATATTCAAATTCCACTTAATTTCATTATAGTATTTTAAAAAATGCCCCATTTCCATGTATTGTTAGTTCTGGTGACTGTTAGAATAACTCTGTGACCTCCTGATGTTACATGTTATTGACTGTACTCCTTTGTTTTTACAGTTTGCAGATTATGAAAAAATCTTTCACACTACGACTCAAAGTCACACTAAAGTTAGCAAACTCTAGGCGTCAACTTGTTACATCATTGCTTACTATACAATAAAAGAATGCAACAAGTGTAAGAAAACACTTCTCATCCCAACTCATAAAAATTTCAGATATTTGGTTATTTTGTACATTCTTTATGTTTGTCCTACCTAAAACTACAAAAAACAGGCAACACATTTGAGAGCGACTGACCTGTGCTTCTGATATGGCCGCCGTGTGTTTAAAGACGATCCATTCTACAGATTCAGAGCAGGGAGGAGCGGTCAGCGAGCCGTTGTAGATGTAGTACTTATTGGTGACGTTGGGCAGGAGGGAGCTCAGGGTGAAGGCGTCCACTGATCCTCTCTTACCTGGGGAAATGAATCACTGGAGTCAGACCTCAAGTCTAACTGTTCTGCTGTCTAGTCTGTTTATAACACAGAATTTCTGTAGGTTATTCATTCAAATCATTATCGTTATCAGAAGAGCTAATGCTACATTAAAAAAAATATTAACTAGTGATGCATGATATGTCAGCACTAACATTGATAACAGCTGAAATTAGTCTCTCTTTTTTTTTTAAAGTATCGATCCGATAAATACAATTTGGTACCATTTGGTAAGATACTGATATTAGCCCAAAGTTTCACTAATAATAACCACTTTGCATTATTTCAAATGTCGATAAGGTGTAATATACCCCAACAAAAACATACATATGTATTTTTATTCCAAGAAAAGTAGTAGAAATAAGTGAACATTAGCTTATGTCAAATTTCTGAATGAATCAAACAGGAAGTGCTTTTACTTTGCAGAGCCATTACTGTTTTTAAATTAATGTTCATGCTAATGTAAATATATTTACAACTGTAACTGACTATGCAGTTAAACGATATCAACAATAGAACAAAAAAGACAGTCGACAAATAAAATAGATTAAAAAAACAAATACCACTAGTACAACCCGATACATTTGGATTATCTACACATAAAAAGTGCCTTATGTTACTCTGTGCTGTTTGAGTAAAAGGGCAAATAAACCTGGAGAAAACTGATGGTATCCAGAGCTCTAAAGCTGCAATTATTAAGATTAAGAGGAAGTAGACCCAAGATAAAGCTGTAAGCTTTATGTGTTTTATTGTAAAATATTTGCCATCTTCATCTTTTGTAACAAGCTCAGACTTTCATGTAGTGACCTACCATATCTGCTCACACCACTGACTGCTTCCACTATAGGACTGAAGTTGCCATTGTCCTCCAGGCTCACCTGGAAATGAAAGAACGATTGTATTGTTGCTTTGTTTGAGGGGAGGTACAGAAACGGGTGGTTCCACGGTGAGGTCGCCTCACCTCAAAGAGAACGGCCAAGGCGGCCACCCGTCCTCCGTTCTCCATCGCGTCGTCTAAACTTTGAAATTCGTTGGGATTGTAACAGTAAATCTGCATCTGCGACACAGTCAGAGTCAACGTTATCTTTGGGTTTGAGTTGGAGAAGAAAATGTGTGGCGTACTGCTGACACTTACCTCCAGAGGGTATTTCATCCCGTTCAGGCTGTGTTCAGACCCATCTGACGTCGTATTACAGCGCCCCCAATGGAAGCTGAGTCTGGATACGCGAAACCTGGAACTCAGCCCTCCTCCACTTACAAAGAAGTCCCCTTCCAGGTTGATGACCACTAAAATGTTCATAAAAACAAATGTTTAAGCAGAACAAAACTCCATCTTAATGAAAATAAATTTACTTTGGCTCTTTACTGGTTCATGAAACAAACCAGAAAACCCCAATAAAACCGAGTCTACTGGATTACCAAGTGTGAAAACACCTTGAGATTCCCAAGGTACCTTCTCATACACAGGTACACCCTGAAGTCTAAATAAAGACCGCTGCAGATTCTGAAATGCACCAGAAATGACCTTAACTCTGTGAGCAGTTGAGCTGGTGTGTAGATTTTTCACATCACTAGAAGTTCACTTGTGCTGAAACTTTTAAACGCTCAGTGATGCTTAACCAACGTGCCGTGCATCCTGACAGATTTTTATTCCAGTAACACCCCGACAGAGCCGTTATATAAAATGTAGTCTTTGTGTGTCTCTCATGAGAGATATTTAGCTCTGGGAGCTATATCTGGGAGTCAGAGTGGAGAGAAGTTGCCTTTATGTGTATTGTTCATGCAGCCGACTGCACTCATGGTGTTGAAGCAGCATTAAATATGTCACTCTGGGACTATTTGCTGGGAGAAGATCTTTTCCCACCGAAGCAATTGTTATAGGTTAGCATGCCCATGACGATATGAATAAATCGATGAACTAAGCTAATAGCAAGTAGTTCTCACAAGCTTCTCTCATTAAAAGCTCTCAGATGTTAAGAAATCCTTATGAAACTAATTGAAACACGCAAAAAAAAAAATGTTGCATGAGCTCCTAATTTTGCATATGCCATTCATGCAACACATGCGTCACTTCTACACAACCTCTCAGATATTTAAGCAACAGCCATTTGATAACAGTACTTAATGTCATGTTGTTTTGACTGATGAAGATTTACTCATGTCGGTATGCAGAATGCTTGAAACTGAAGGTGTGTACTTTCTGATTAATTTGAATTATTTTAAATTTGAAGTTTCATTTTCAGACGATGAGTCTTTGACAGCATTGCAAAAGTAACATAGCCATTCCTGAATGCAACACTGAAATTCAAACCGGGATCCCAAAGGACACATTAGAATAGCTGCAAGGACATTTTTATATATTTTTCACAGTTTATTTTACCAGATAAGTTGGTTGAGGACTATTCAGGAAGCATCAAAATGAAAAGACTCATTCACCATAATCCCCTTCATAAAACTTGCCTTTCAATACACCATCATGTATACCAAGATATGAAGCAGTGTAACAGCAGTTTATAGGCTGAGTCAGTATTGCAAAAGCAAATCTTTTTACAGTTACACACCAGCTGAGTCTAAAACTGCTCCCTCAAGTCAAATATTAAGATTCTAAAACCTACTTTGCTTTTATGAAGGCTATCCTAAAGTTTTATAAACACTTTGATTTATATGGGTATAGAATTATGACTAGTTTATCATACAAGCTGTGTGAGATTTCTGCCATTTTCACTTTCATACCACTAACATTCAATGGACACACAGAGGCACAACACGGCTTGCAGCTCAGGCAGTATTGTACAGATGGAGAGGATAGAGTAGTTCAGACAGCTTTCATCTGTTTATCACTTCAGACATCACTTCACGTCTCTTCACATCGTCCATGCTCCCTCCCTCCGTCCTGCTCTTTTCTAGCGACTCCTCTCTTCATCGCTGCCTCTCAGCACTGATCTTTTCTCTTTTCATTACATGATCCCTCAGTCGGTGCCGTCTCTCTCATTGCTCTTCTTGCAATTACATAGTCTCTTTCGCTTCTTGTTTCTTTCCCAACAGCTCACTGTGTCATTAATCTTGGAGCTGTGGATCGTTTTTTTTTTTTTTTTTGAGGGGGCATATAAAAACTTAATCCTTCCACAGCTCAGGATTACCAAGTCTCGCTTTACGCAATCATTATATCAAAAATATTCCCACATGTTTCCATGGTGTTAAAGCTGCAGTATGTAATTTTTATTAAAAAATTTGTTTTTGACATATTTGTTAAAACTGTCACTATGTTGTGACAGTATAAGATAGATAATCTGTGAAAAGATTGACCTCCTTCTTGCAGAGCTATTATTGCCATCTGAAGAAATGCACCGCTCCCAACCAAAAACGACCAATCACAGCAAGGAGGAGGGGCTTAGCGCTGTCAATCAACCTCATGTATTCGCTACTAAATGTGATAAAGGCAGAGAGCAGAATAGAATAGAATACCTTCATCATTCCCCCCAGGAGGGAAATTGTCATTTCAGTACAGCAAGTCCAAAAGAACTTAAAACATAAGACATGGGTAGATAGGTGCCTGAGGCTGCAGCCATGGGAGGCCCTGCCCTTTCGTGACAATTTAAATCTACAGGAAAACTATTAATTCTACATAATTGGTGGCTATGATAAATAGCCTTAGCATTCGTAACAAGATCTCCTAGCTGCAGCGTGGAGAGGAGATGATTGGCAGCACTAAGACCCTCCTTCTAGCTCTGATTGGTTTATTTGTAGTTAGTTCACAGATTATGTCTCGTATCATACCACCACGACACAGAAATAATTTCAATAAATTTTGAAAAAACTATTTTTTATTAAAGTTACACACTGCAGCTTTAAGTACGGTGCTTATACAGGAGAAAAATGAAGTTGTAGAGACACTGGCTTTACTAGGATACTCAAATTTGAGGATTTGCTTAAAAAAATCTTTCTTTTTGGGGTTTTATACTTATGAAAGAAGGCGGTTTTAAACATACCAGTCTTCCCATTGTTTTGGATGGTGGTGGACTCTGATGTGGGAATTTGCCAGCCCTCTAGCTGCAGGTTCTGGAACTGCATCCGGACCTGGGTAAACATCTCATCGATGTCCACAGGAGACTGCCGGGCGCCATTACAGGACGGGTAACTCTTCCCCCAGTTCTGCTGGTTCAGGCTACCTGTAAGTATGAAAACCAGCTTAGTAAGTACTGCTAAAAAAAAAAAAAGTAGTGGAAGTCCACTCACAGTTGAGTTCAAAATTATTCATACCTCCAGTATATTTTAGGTTTAAAGTAATCTTTTTCATTTTATCAACATGCTTTCTTTGACAAGAAATTGTATTATGATACTGGAGTGTGTCCCTGCCAGAATCTGAGCTAAAGATTAAGGTGATGGCATCCTTAAGCCTCAAGTAGTCTAATAACACATCATGACCTGATCTAAGGAAAATTAATATCAACCAGTCTGAAAAGGGTTACAAAGCCATTTCTTTTTGCTGTGTAATTGGTTTTTTTATGTTTACTTTTTTTTTTTGTTTATCTGGCAGTGTGGTGGTCAGAATTGTTGTCTGAGTGCCAACAATTCCTGAAATTTACTTTCACAAGTGAAGCATTAAGGCTTCTATACATATAAAAAATATATTCTGAATTTCTTTTTGTGTATTTCAAATATAATGGACACAGATACGGAAAAGAAAGATAGAAAGCTGTGAGAAAGATTTAATAGGGAAAGGAGAAAAGAGGAAAGAAAGAAGCACAGAGATAATACAAGTTAATACCCTAAAAGTCTGAGAGAAAGAAACCCGACTAACAACATAACAACTACAACATCACTGAAAAGTACCCAACACTAGTCCTTTTAAGATATATTTAGTGCAGCCACAGCTCAATACGGAGTGACTACAAAACCATTTAGGAACAGAGACTTTGGGATTCCAGAGAATCACAGTGGGAATCATTATCCACAGATGAAGACATGGAAAAGTGGGGAATTTTTTTAGTGTCCACCCTAAAATTACTCCAAGAAAGCACTGACTTTTCATCCGTTAGATGACAAAAAAAAAAGCTCAACATGGAAAGATAGTGGGAAAAAACGGCATCCAGGGTGAAAAACATGGCTAACCAAAAATAACACAAGGATCTGTTCTAAGAGTTTTCATTGTGATTATATGATAATGTATAACACTAAAAAGTACAAAGTAAAGTAGTAAACATGCCTAATGCTTTACATTGCTTGAATTAGAAAAGAATGTCTTTTAGTAGTTTGAGTATGTGCCCACTCACATGCACCAGCTATGCTCACAGCAAAGTTGTAGAGAAAAGAATCCAAGGCTGATGAGCCGCTCAGTGAAGTGGTAGGGGGGATATTCTCTGAACATCTTTTTTGTTTTTTGTTTATGACTAAATGAGCTTTTGGCTGAATAATCTTCTCATGTTTGTCTTCGTTTTATTTTTTCAAGACGGTGCAGCATGGATTGTGCTGGAAGTCACTGATGCGGTGTGTGTGTGTGTGTGTGTGTGTTTTTTGTTTTATGAGGATGCTTTTCACATGAATTATGTAAGAGAGGATGAACACACGAAAACACGGAGACAAACAAAACTCAAAGCCAAACCAGCAGCAGCACAACATTCAGTCAGAGGGCCGTAACATGAAAGACAAAGCCAGTGTGCTTCTTCATATGTTAAAGCTTCATTAAAAATGAACCTTATGTGAAATGCAACAAAAAAAAAAAAAACAGCAACTTGTAAATAAAATATGAGCACATGTCAATATTGTAGGCTCTTGGCTGAAATTCCAGACAGCAATTGTGTGAATTTATTCATGATAGCGCGCCTGATCTGCACCTGCATTCAGTCGCATGCATGATCACAGCTGTCTGCTGGATGCATATGGTTTCGTTTATTATGTCTACACATTCGTGTTTGTAGGATTGACACTTCTTTGAGATGTTTGAGGTATATACGTTAAGGCATGTCTCAGTTCAGCTCACAGCACCTCAGTGAGATCAGGATATGGGCATTGACTAGGCCTTTACCGTGTATCGACTCTCAGACAGTCCTTTGTTGAATTTACTGGTACGTTTTGGGTATTTGTCTTCAGATCCAGTTCTACTAAAGGTTCAGTCTGGTCCATTGTACAAGCGACCAATACAACCAGCTTGTATGACACCATTCCTGGTCCCCCTTCAATTGTAGGTCTATAGGACAATGGTACGGTACGGTTAGGGTGGAGCTACTGCTACACAACACAGTCCATTGATTTGGGGACAGAATAACATCATTGCTTGACTCACAAGACGTACTAGCGCATCACATTCGTCGTCACTCTAGTATGACGCGGCGTTAGATGTGTGGGTTTAACCCCAACTGGTGGTGGAAACATTCTCCTGAATGTAACAGAATCCTAACCTCCTACAATCTTCTCTCTGAAGGCAACAGGCAGATCTCACCATGATGTTCACATTCACTTCAACAGTTAAGAGCAACAAATTAAACGTCAAAGCTCTAAACGATGGAAACCTCCTTCTAAATGATGAGCAAAGATGAAACAGGCATGTGCGCCTGATGACTTAGTCAATATTGGCAAAACTTATATCCATATGTCCAAATATGTCAAAAATACTAAATTATAGGTGAAGTCATATGTATTTTTTTCAAAAGACTGATTATGAAGATGCGTGTTTAATGGGAAGACTCCTCCTCTCTTCCTCATCACCAGAAAACATCCTGATCACAAACCTATTGTAAGAACTGACATGGCAGAATTATACAATTACACAGCTAAATCCCTGTAATTCATGAAGCCTATGTTTGTGTTGTGTACTGTGCTACAGTGTACAGTAAAGACAATGGGCATAATGAGGTCAGAGCAGATGGTTCAGCTGTCACAGGCTTTACATTCCTGGACGTGGATGTTTGTGTGGACGGTAGAGACATGGGCAAAACAAGCTTCATCTTGGCTGCACTGCAGCTTTTCTAGGTAGTTGTATTTGATGTAGATCTAGAAATCACATAGCCAAAAACATTTTACATATGTAACTGCATTTCAGAATGATGCCCATGTAACTAAGTTGCTTTTGTTGCATCATTGAGGGGGAAATCATTCAAATTTAGGTTCTACAGGTGCAACGACTGCAGTTCTCTGGATAATTGCCGGTCCTTAAAAAGCCAGACTTGCTGGTTCTGATTTTGGCCGATACCAAGTTTTTTTTGTCTGTAATGTTGCTAAATGTAGAAAGAAAATCTTTGAGTTGACAACAGTTTGGTAACTATTGTTAACTGTGAATGTGTAGACATGTCAGTCAAACCTCTCTCACAGCAGAGCAAAAGAGGACAGTGGTTTATTATTAAACTTTTGCATAAGATCAGCAGACAATATTGTCTTCACATGAAAGCATCAGCACATGCAACCCTATTAGGTCCTTATGAAAATATATTTTAGGAACAAAAATCCAAACTAAATCAGATTTGGCACAGAAATGTCCAAATACAACAGTTTGACAGATAAAGCAGACTTGATGCAATCCTTCAGTCTACTTCAGCTCCAGCTGCAGAACGCTGGCTCCTCTGGCTCCTAATAGCTGTCAGTATGTTGAAAATAAAGAGAAAGAGCACAAATGTAGAGTGGGAACATCAGCCCATAAAGCAGCTGAGCTAACATCTCTGTCACCCTCCTCTTTTCTGGACAGGCTCAAATTAAGCACTGCTTACAATAAAAGCAACAACCTCAACCTTTTCTGTGCCTAACCTCGCATTTCTCGCAATATTTATTCAGGTTTTCTGTTAGGGAACAAAGCCGTCCAGAATTCCAGCTGCAATATAAGACTTCCACGTGTCCGTCTCCACTTGTGCTCAGCGTAAAATAAACACGCGAACCGCGCGCACGTGCTGCGGCGCGTGAGGGGGGAAATGTCAGGAGGGTGTCAGCGGTCAATAGCCACATCTCACCCCTACAGCTTTATCTGTTAGCATCACCTCACACACACACACATATACACGCGCGCGCGTCGAAACATCCGCACACACCGAGCGACTCCGCTGACATAACGCTGCCATGGCAACAAGTAGCTGACAGTTTGAAGACAGGAATAAAAGGAAAAGAAAAAACCCTAAAGCCCGACTTGGATGTCACTGAAGACTGCTGTGCTAGGTTAAAAGCCGCACCGCCTCGCCTCGCGCGCGCGCTCGAGCTCGCGCTGGGAGAAAAATGGGGATGATTCAGAGAGGAAATTACTTTTCAGGTCTCTTAAGTTCCGTGTGATATTCAAGCGCGGTCAGACAAAGAAGTATGTAGATGTGTCACCAGCGCTTCTCCAAATCAGACCTTTTTTTTTTTTTTAATCTTAGATTCAGAAAATTTGAATATTAGGAACCCTTCTTCAGTCCTTTGTTCTATATAAATGTTAAAAGCACTTCAGATATCGTAAATTATCTAATTTTAAACCACAATAATACGTAATTTACTACATCTTTGGTATTATTATTGTTGGACTTAATTTAGAAGATCTCCAAAGTTAGTAATTGATTAATGTAACTGGTTAATGTAAATATCCTCAGGGATTATCTGAAATCCTAAAGGTTCCTAAAGAGAGTAGAAAGAAGTTCTTGTTTAGTTTTGATAGAATAACGTTTTATGTACATGCTTAGAAATTTTTTTGTTGCGGCTCTATAAGTGAATTGTATTTTTAAAGCATGATAGCTCTGGCTGTGTGTTTAGGATTATTGTCAAGCTGGATAGTGAACAAACCTCAAGTTTTCTTCAATTATCTTCTCATCAAAAAACATATAAAATCTCCCAATTTTTTGTTCCTGTTTAAAAAAAGAACTCCTCTCTCCTCCCTGATCCTACCTCTATTAGGGGTGCTCCAATAAATCAAAACCAATTTCCTTCATTTTGAAACTGGGATCCGCTCAGGCTTTTTAAAAATCAGTGATCAGCCAGAAAACTACAGTCAGTGCACCCAAAGCCACTACCGTGTTTCACAATCAGAATGGTGAAATTTTGTAAAGATCAAAAAGAAAATGAATTCTTCTTTCTTTCAACATTAATGTGAAGAAAATATTTTTCTTCTGATGTGACAGCGGTTGCTCTTTTTATTCTCTACATTCTTATCCTTTCAGGCCAGTTCTTTCACTTGGGGGTATCAGGGTGGAGGGGGGTCAGAGGCAACAAAAGAGAATGAGGGGAGTGAAGAGGACAAAGAGGGTGAGACAAGGTGATGAGGGAAAATATTAGAAAAGAAGCTCCAGAGGAAGGAATGTAGTGTAAGAAATTTCACATTTGCTCCAGAGCTGCAAGCAATGCAAATACACACACACACACACACACACGCACACACACACACACACACACACACACAATCCATGTGTGTAATGTGTGTTTTCTACCACTTAGAGCTGACGTCAACCTCTGCGTCTCCGCTCTGCCGAGTGAGCTAACTGTTCAGAAAACAGGGTAGATTGTTGGATTGAATAATGCAGGGCTCGGAGGTTTTTTGGGGACTGTCGGCTCCTGTTTGCTTCGCAGTTGGCAAAAAAATAGCTGAATATGTATTAAATATTCAAATAAGAGGCTGCTGGTGTTGTCTTAATGGCGCTTTCTGAATCTGCAATATTGCCGCTGCATTCGCAGGAGACCATTATTTTTCATATTCCATTCAGCGTTATTTTTAAATTAACTCGTGGCATCTTTTCACGGTGAAAAAAAAAAGAAAGAAAATCTAACAAAAATAATTTTAAAACATGAGCTGGAAGCAAGATGGAAAATCATTGACATCATTATTTATTTTTTACTTTGTGACTTGCAGTTTCCCAAGATAGAACTACATTTCCCATGAAGATATTGACCCATATCATTTAGGTTTTCCTTCACACACACCCCCACACATACACACTCGACTGCTACAGTGTGACACAGTGACAAGAGATTTAGAGAGAATCCAAGATAAGAAATAAATCTATTATGGATAATAGAGAGGCTTCACATGCAGAGAAACGGGCACATGATTCATTCAGAAGATCTAATACAGAGACAAGCTGTCGCACACAACAGCAGTCACCTCGTCTATCAATCAAACCGTTCTGATTTTTAGAGGGAAAAAGAGGCCTCGTGTGTTTGTCAGGAGATCTTAGGGGCCCTGAGATATCTAATCAGAACTAAGATCAGTCAGAGTCAGCTTTATTTGCTAAGTTTGTGCAGTTTTTTAGTGAATACAAATAGACATAAGAAGGGAAAATTGAGTTAGTGCACACACGCTAAAGTCGAAATAGCTTATGTCCAGGATGTGTGGAGTCTGCCTGTATTATATGTCTGAATTTCACATGATGGAAGACTATATTTGGATTTTTAAGGCTTGTTATTTTTTGCTCTTTAAGCTGTTGTTTAAATAGCAAAAAAGTAACTGGAACGGTTGCTTAAATAGAAGCCTAGAAGCACAGCAGTGGTGGAAAATAGCAAAAACACAGAAAGTCAAAGTTGTTTGAGACAAAAACAGTCACTAGTTGCACATTTTATTTTATCATTCCATTTTTAAAAAGTAGGGCTCTTTATTTGCATAGGCTCTTTTTTGACCTTAGTACGGTACTAGTAGGGGCTTCGACGGCCCTGTATAGGGTCGGCCCCCTGCTGTACCATTTTGTTCATTTTGATCGGCTCACCAGGTCCACCTTTCTGTTCATACTTTTGGGGTTTTGTGTTTCTTTTTTTGGGACATGGGGAACTGAGAGTATTTAACTCTCTCTTTTTTACTTCACAAAAAATCAAAGCAGCTGAACCAAAAGAAAAGTTCAAGAGAGTTTAAGAATAAAATAATTATTATTTTTGAACCCTCATTCTTGCCTCGTGTCCTCAAATATGTTGTGGCCTTGGTGGACATAACACCATAGCATTCATACTGCAAGAAGCATAAATACTGCTCTTGAAAAACATACAGATTTAAAATAAGCTTCTTTAGAGCACCACATACATGAAGAAGTGTGATTTAATTCACTAAGATGCAAAAAGAGACTTCATTTAATCATACGGTCAAATTTATTGATATTTTTAGTGCTCTTGTGGAAAAAATGGGAGAAAATAATAAAAATAATATTTTAGTCATTTTTTTTTTATATTTCCTGAAATTTATTATGTTAATGAATCAAAAATGATTATCACAAGACATTTTTCACAAAAAATGATAGATACACTAAATGCCCACCCCCACTATAATTAAAAATAAATAAATGTAATTTATGTATCAGTTGTCATAAGGGAGTCAACCCACAACCAAAGCTCATTCTGTTCAAGTATATTAGCCAAGTTTACAGTGAGGGGAAATAAATAAGTCTAGTTACCAAAAGAAGTCCTTACAAAGATGAACTGTGCGTAAACACACCAGCACACAGCAGTCACTAGGTGCTCACCTTTGGGGGAAATGCTGCAAATCTTTCACCGTTACATATCCAATGTTTGCTCCTGAAAAATACAGCGTAAACCTTTCAATCACGCCCCAAAACAGAGCACAGTTGATTTCTATTAAATGTTTATCCTCCAGTAGTGTGAAAATATTGTGTTTTTGTTCAAAGTTACCACATCTTTAGAGTCTAAGGCAGTCAGTGTGCACTGCAAACCTTTCTGCTAGGCACTTGAGATGTGTAAAAATGAGCTCTCCTGAAGCGTTTAGCCATTAATGTCCTCACAGTTCAAACCATCTCATGTGGCGGCCATTGTCATTAGCGCTGCAACACGCTGATTAAGACTGGACAAGAAGCAAGGAGCACAGAGCCTCTATTTGTGGATGAAGAAAGACACCTCTGCATGATTACCTCCCGACTCCCCGAAGGCTTCCAGAGGCGGCCGCACAGACTGAGCAGCAACTGGAGCAGAAGAGCAGCCAGAATGGAGTATTTAGTGACTAAGATGGCAGTTGAGAACATTGTGGGTGGTGTACTGAAGGATAAAGAGATGAAATGCACAGGAGGCTGGATGAGAGGAGCCTAAATATATAGAGCAAGCGACTCCTTCTCCTCATCTTGTTGTAGAAACACCACAGCAAGAGATTTCTAGCTCTCACATTTTAAAATAAAACTGAAAGAGAACAAAAAGGTTGGTGATGGATGCACCTGCTTCTGGCCAAATGCAGGTAAAGCCATGAAATGATGATGGTTGTGATTGCATCGGAAAACAGATTTCAATTCGATACCTGATCAGTTGGGTTCTGAAGAGTAATGTGGTGTTATAGTCCTGGTGTAAAGCAGTTAGCAAAACAACTCAAATTTTCTTGAGAAGAGAGAAAAAAATATTCTAGAGAGGAATGGAAGAGAACCATTGTAAAGTAAAGAGACCGGCTTCCTTTTTGACGTTTTGTTCGTAGGGTTGGCAGTTGATGCTTGTTCATGAGGCCAGCAGTCCGAAGACGGACCATAAAGTCATAGCCTGTATGTCAAGTAAAATCAGATTAGAGTGTGAAGAGTCAAACACAAGAGGTGTTTTTGTGAAATGCCAAATTATGTAATTCCTAAATGTGAAGGGAAAGTCTATTCTTTCATCAGCCAGCTGAATGATAAGGCCTGAAGATGTTCCATAAGAAGTGAGAAATTTGGCCACAACAAGAACGCTGTTCGCTGTGGCCGTAACATTTCATCCTTTGGGAGAAGTTCAAGTACAAAACTCCTTGTACAAAGTGGCAGAAGAAATGTTGATGAAATGCACTTCCATCTTCGACCACGACATTTATAAAGTTCAGACAGACCAAAACAGAGTTCTGGCTAGATGATCTGTTGAGAACAATGAGGATTTTGTGTAAAATCTTCTACAAGCTACTGGTTTCAAACTAACTCCCAGGTGTGTAACTCTCTAGTCTTATCTCATACAAAATGTTTCCAAATGGGTTTTGGATCTATGTCAGGTCACCTTACCAGAGCCAATGTATTTCCTGCTTTGAAGATGGTCGAATTAAAAAGAAAAAAAGAGGGGAAAAAAAACGCACTCGAATGAATCACTTCCACGTCTGCCAGAGCCCACCTCTTTCCAATCACATCGCTTCAGATGTGAAGGAATACGTAACACAAGCATAGCACACGGGGGTGGGAGTTATGCATAATTAAAACCTGAAGGTGTGTGGGTGGGTGTGTGTTCCATAGACAAAGCACAACTGAAGCCTGCGTGTCCCCCGGCTATGGTTCGGTGGGTAGAAGAGGAGAAACAGACGACAGGAGGCCAAAGAAACAAAAACAAGTAGACGGATGACAAAACATGCTGCAGTTATCTAGTAATAAATTCAACATTTGGATTCAGAATGCTCATAATGTTCTGAAGTGGCATAATCTGTCACGTTGCATAATCTTCCTTTGGTTCATGACACATTTATGAAAACTGTAGTGGGGAAAAATGTTTAATAATGAAAAACCAACAATTTATCAGAAATAAAAAATAAAAAAAAAACATACATGCAAATTCTTTTGATTAGTTACAGTGTGAACTCTGGAATATTCCTTTGGGAACTTCCTAGTAAATTTGTCAGGCAGGGGAAACTCTGGGTTAACGGGATACACAACGACATGCGCAAAAACATGCGTGGCAGATGGGACCCTAAGGGGTGTCTTCCAGGCACAAGGATCCCAGGGACCCCCTGGAGACAAGGCACAGAGTAATAATGATGGAAACACTGAACATTAAAAAAATCCTGTTTTTCATAAAAATATACAAAAATAGCAATGATAAAAAAGAAAAATCAAATGGGAGTGTAGCTCTTCAAAAGACGTTTTGAATATCCTGCGAATCATGTTTATAAAAAAGAAAAACTTTACTTTTTTTCCACCCTAACAAGCTTCATCTGGATTACCAGAAGATTATTATTTCATGTTGAACCAAATAAAAACATAAAAGCATTAATAATTTACAATGAATCCACTTGGGGAAACATAGAAGTAGAATTTTTTTAATCTCAAGAGTGAGAGATGTCCCAGAAGAGGTGGTATGCACAAAAAAAAAGGTATGTTTGGGTTTCTTTTCTTTTCTGAAGCTTAAAGCATGAATAAATCTTAATGATATTTTGAGGTTCTTACGGACTTTCAGACCATTGTTTAGGTTTTAGGTTGGATTTATGTTGATAATATTGCATTTAAATTTAGAATTTGTTTTGTTAAATTAATCTGCAACAATTATTTTTTTACTTAAATAATTGTTGCATTTTTTCCACTCAATATGGTACAAATGCAATTTAGTTTCTGTCCAACATTAAAGCTAAACCTTTTCTGTTTTAAGTCATTTGGGATCAACAAAAGGATTTCTATTTGAAACATGCCAAAACAATCAGGTAAAACATCTTTTGTTTGTGTTTCTTTGTTCAAATCTTTTCAAATTAAAAAATTCACATGCATTTCATTAATATTTGATAATTAAAATTGCCTTTTAAACACATTTTGTATCAAATATTTCGAGTTTCCTTCTACAATCTTCTCCCAACAGTTTGCTGGGACTTTGGCCCATTTGTTTTGACAGAACTGAATTTGGGGATTGGGTTTTTAGACTGCCTTGCTCAAGCACACACACTTTTTTAGCTTAATCTTAATCTCAGACCACACCAGCCCTGTTTAGTATGCTTTAATCAAACTCCAGTTTGTTTGTCTAGTGTGATAAGCTTCTAAATTTAAAGGTAAAAACTTCTGTGAGAAATTCTCAATGTCAGACAAAACAAATATGTCTTTCTTACATGGCAGGTTGGTAAGTAGTTGTATAAGCACAATTAATGAGAGGTATGTAGTCATTTAAACCTGCTGCAGTAAATCTAAGTGAACAGCCATGGTTTGTTGGAGGCGAGTTCATTGTAAAGGCCTATAGGGATTTGGATGTATCTTGTCTTGAAAGTTCTCCGACTCTCACTCTCTCTCGTTCCCCTGGCTGTCTCCCTTTCATTCGCTTCCCCCCAGTCCCCCCTTTACTTCTGACCTAACTAAAAACGCGGTGCGCTGTGCCTCACAATGAAGTGTGGTCCTTTCAAATGTTAATGCTTTTACTCTCGGCTCAGAGCACCGCACAAGGCGAGAAACAGAGCTGGACACAAAAACAAGCTTGTGTACACACACTTTTGCACACACACACATGCACGCACGTTTGTTTCACTATCTTTGCGGAGACTTTCCATTGACTTCCATTCATTTCTACAGCCTAACCCCAACCAAAACTCAATTTCTTAACCCAAAAACAGCATTTCTTCTTTGGGAGCAGTCTTGTCTGCTGTCGTCAGATGTCAATTGTTCTACCAGTTGCTACCAGATATGAGGTCTTAGCCTTCCACTCATTCTGTGCTGTCTGGACTTTGGATTTTTGTATATTTTCACCATTAAATCATCATTCTCACTCAACAACCTGGGGTCACGTTTTTAAGCCTCACTTTTAAGGTCTATTCAGGGGTCCTGGAGCGGAGGGTCTGTCGGATAGTCGAACCTCGGATTCAGGAAGAGCAGTGTGGTTTTCATCCTGGTTGTGGAACACTGGACCTGTTCCACAACCAGGAACAGGTCTGAGCCTGCTTCACTACTTCACTACTGTGAAGCAGGCGCTGTACCGCCTGCTTCACAGTAGTGAAGCAGGCTCACAGTAGTGAAGCAGCTCTCTTCACCAGCTCTCTCTGGTGAAGAGAGAGCTGAGTCAAAAAGCGAAGTTCTCGATTTACTGGTCGATCTACGTTTCTACCCTCATCTATGGTTATGTGCTTTGGGTCATGACCGAAAGAATGAGGTCCCGGAAACAAGCGGCCGAAATGGGTTTTCTCCGTAGGGTGGCTGGGCTCTCCCTTAGAGATAAGGTGAGAAGCTCGGTCATCCGGGAGGGACTCGGAGCAGAGCCGCTGCTCCTTCACGTCGAGAGGCATACCACCGTGTTAATAAACAAATAATCCTTCTTATTTGAGCACAGTCTACTTGGAAAAACGTGAAGATCTGGAAAATGTCCTCATGTTCCACAAAAGACCTCCATTTGTTGGTGAAAATTGTTATAATGGACCTCTATAGGTTGCATACAAGTATATACTCACACACACACACACACACACACACACAGTCACAGTGGTAGCTACAGTTACAGTGAATCTCAATAAACTACCAGAGGAACTCATTTGTGTTGATGAACTTCCAGACCCAACACAGACCCAACACAGAGAAAAGGAAAATGTGTATCCACTTCACTTCTGCTGCTGAAAGGTTGTTCATTATGCATGTCAGTGTATCACACAAAAAACCCATTCCAATTTGACAAACAAGGTGAAGGTGGCAGACAAATTGATTGTAAAGCTCTGACAAGAAGACAGAGCAATCTGAAGGATGAAATGCAGGTGCACCTATTGAGATTCAGTCTTTGTCACGTATAACAGCAGTAATGAGTAGGAAACGGATTGAAGCATTGACTTTGTATTCATCCAAGGTTGGAAGTAAGGGAGTAGGTCAGTAAGGGAGTAGGGAGCATAAACCCCATTGAATTTTGCTCAAATGAACATGTTTCGCAAGTAGAAATAGCTTTTGTTCTGTTGTAATTAGGCTTGGTGTCTAATGGTTCCTAAGTATTTCAGATTTCTCGTTCTGATTATCATCATTTGGAGGTAATGCACTGAAAATACTGTGCTACATCATTTGACAAGCAGCAGTTCTTCCCATTAATATTCATGCTGAAATCTGCTGAGAGTGGGCTTTAGAAAAACTTTTCACATTGCTGTCACTCTAAGTGATCAAACCGATGATGTAATTGTAAATAATCAACTAAACGAAACAGTTTGCTTTTATAACTCCAGGTGAGATCTATTAGCAGCAGTGGGAATCATCATACATCTTAGCATTTTACAGCTAATGTGATCCATGGAGGTGAAGGTTAATAACCCTAATAGCTCTTGTTTTAGCCTGCTGACAGCCAGCGGGTCTCTCCTGAGCAGTAAAACTCTAATCGCTCCCTGAGGGGTCCTTACTGCCTGTCTGCGTCCACTCTTTGTTTCTGTCTGATTGTAGCTTAACTCTGCAGGGGCTCCGTGCTGAGTTAGCTCAAGTCACCGAACCATATGGTCCGAGGCAGATCAATTTTTTCCTGCGGGAGAGGTTAATGGATAATACCTGCAATTCATCAGATATTCATACTGCTGTGGCGTTTGGGTCTTATACGGGCTCTGCAGTTACAGAATGCAGTCCCAGTGAGTGATTATTTTTGGGAAAATTGATTACGTGTCATGACATCAAAATGTTAAAAAAGTAGTTTGTTTAAGATAAGCTGGCTCTAGAAGCGATAAACTGGAAAATAAAATTCCACTTGCAGCCAACAAACGAGTAAAACATCAGAAGAATCAAACAGACCTGAGTAGGACCAGTTCATTTCTTCTGGGAGTTTCTCCAGGCCTTGGGCCGGCGGCTCCACCGCCAGAACTATTAAAAACAAGATAGAAATGTTATTGTAGCAGATATTTTTAGTCATTGGTTTGTATTATACTCAACTATGGAGTTTTGTACAGAACAAATAAAAATCAATCACCCACTGCTTTCCAATATTCATATTTTCTCTCATTTGCTGTCCAAGTTCAAGTTTGTTACAGCAGATTTGCATGGATAACCTTAAGAAAGAAATAGAATCTATATAACATTTCAATAAAAAAAACAACAAAAACATTTTTTTTCACACTGGTGATTCAACTGTGGCACAGTGGAAAGTGTAGTCAACTTGTAGTTTCAAAGATTTAAAGTTGTGGGTTCAATTCCAGCTTCCTACTTGCCATCTTAAAGTGGCCCGAGTTGCCAACCAATCTTTGTGTAAGGGTGTTTTTTTTAGTGACAAAAGTATTCACTCCCCTTGAATTTTTTCATTTTTTGTCACATTCTAGCCACAAACATTAATGTATTTGATTAGAATTTATTGTGAAAGAACAACACAAAGTGGAATACAAATGTGAAGTTGAAAGAAAAGATTTGTTTACAAATAAAAATCTGAAAATGAATCCTTTTGCAAGTCCCTGCTTGGATTTTTTTTTTTTTTAAATGATTTAAATCTATTTTGTAGCCACTAATTGATTAAAGTGAGTAGAATATATTAGGCATAACATGTAATAGGTGGGTGAACTGAACTAAAAGTTGCCATGCTGTATATCTGGTAAGCTTATTTATATGTATAGAGTTGAACATAAAAAAAAAAATCAGTTTGCAACATTTTAAATGGAACTGTAAAAAAGCAACAGACACACACTCACACACACACACACACACACACAAAGAAGGAGAAATACCAAAATGATTCATTTTCTTTTTGTTTGATCTTTCAAAGCGTAACTCTAAAAAAAAAAAAGAAGAGGAAAAACACAGAGAAGATGAAAGTGCAGCTCAGAGTCAGATTTAGGTCACAGTAACATCCCAACAACATGTGGCACAGACGCACTGTGAATAATCCTATAGTTACAGTATGTCCACCGCGCTGGGATGTAAACATCATAAATTACTGCACGGTGACATACTGTATGCCCCACTGCATTTACTTTTACAGTCCAGTCACGAGTCCTCTGTCACATCACTGAGGTTACTATGGAGCGGCTTGTAAAGTATTATTGGCCTTTGTGTACAGATTTCTCAAATTCAGCTTCAGCGCAGTCTCTATTTTCAGAGGAGCCATTTTTGTGTTTAAGCTACTTAACTCTGATCCATGAAGCACCAACAGAAAAAAGAAGAAATAAAAATCACCCATAGCTTGACAGACTGGGCTGTTTTCACAGTCAAACATAAGGACAAAATCTGCTCTATTCCTACAGTAAAATAAAATATAAAAAATAAATATACCACTTTTAACACCAAATTTTGTGTAGGTAGCACTAATATTGTTAGGCTCTTTGCTATAGAAACTCTACCTGATCAAAGAATGATTAGTCTCTTCTATCCATTTTTACTAAACACTGACTTTCATTTTGTTTCCATTTGGTAACAATATGAAGTGTCTTTTCATGATTTGTCGCATGAATAAACTTATTCCACTTATTTCAATTGTGAAATTGTGTTTTTCCTGCATTAGCAGAATATTGACAAAGTTTTGTGCACATCTCTATTGGAAACGCAGCTGCAGATCCAGTTTTTGCTCAAACATTTTGTGGGCAAAAAGATGCTGCCTTACAAACCATCTACTCAGAGGAAGAGGAGAGGAAGGGAAGAACAGAAAAAAAGGAATAAGGTTAAGATATTTTTAATCATTGGTTTGTATTATACTCAACTATGGAGTTTTCCAAACACTTAATCATCAGTGTAAAAAAAATGTTTTTGTTGTTTTTTTATTTAAATGTTATATAGATTCTATTCCTTTCTTAAGGTTATTCATGCAAATCTGCTGTAACAAACTTGAACTTGGACATCAAATGACAGAAATGTGAATATTGGAAAGCAGTGGGTGATTGCACAAATAAAAAAAACATTCTAAGATGAAAGCAGGGGGTTCTGTGTTTTACAGCGAGCAGAGGAAAGTGAAGGGCCTTTATTGGTGCAGGTTGGACATGCATGAAGCCCAATGCCGAATCACTACATGATTTCACCCATCTACACTGCACCTGCTTTCCAACACTTTTCAGGTCTTGATATCAAAAGGTTTACAAGAGAGAATTTTCTGTAGACAGAGTCACCATCAGAAAAAAGTCAAAATCTTCAGTTTTCCAAAATCACTCTTCCTATGAACTTGATGTATAGCTGCAGTTCCATTACAAATGTGAGCAATTTATTTTCTAAATATCAAATTGTGCAATGTACAATCAATGAAAACACAACTTATGTTGCATTGAAATGTATTGCAGGTAAACATAACAAATGCTAATATGTCTCTTCAGAATTCCTTAGACACAGTCCAGAAGGTTGAACTATATCAGTCCAGGATGGCCGATGTTTGTTCCTTTTGCTTACAAATGTGTATAGATGGAGATTTTACTCCTGCAATTTTTTAAAATGCACTGTACAAAGATCACCATTTGCAACAGATTGTTGCAAATGCAGTCCTTCTTAGCTTACCTTAGCTTAGCAGGATGTTTTTCGGTAATGGAAATCTTACAAAGTTACTGAAGTTGAAGCAGGACAGTTTACTCAAGGTCAAAAGTAAAAATGAGTCTTGGATTGGATGGATAAACCTACAAGGTTTAACCATCTAATCCTTGAGGCTGAATGCTAGTAGCTTTAAGTATTCCATTCATGCTTGAAGGCTAGAGGGCTTAAACCCCAGGAAGAAAAATGTCTGTGCTAACCAGATTTTTTTTTCTTCTTTTGCAGAACTAGAAAAAAACTTCTCCAAGATTCTCAAGACGGTGAAAGTCATGAGTCCTTACTGGGAGTTCTGGGTGTTCCCTCTGGTGTCCTCCTGGGATGTGCCTAGAAACTTCCAAAGGAAGGCCTTCATCAGGCATCTCAACCGACTACTGTTAAGCAAGGTATATGTTTTCTATGAACCCAAAGCAGAGAAACATAATAATTTGATTCTTTACTACAAGTTATGTAAGTTTTGCAAATCATCCAGTCTATTGCACCCCCACCAGAAACCCTATGGAGGAAGTTCTTCATATCCAGGATCTTGTTCTTTGGGTCACAATCTACGTTTCTTGACCATAGAGGAAAGTTGGAATTAAAGACCAACTATTACATGGAGAGATTCCCTCTTTGATTCAGCTGTTTCTCCATCACAACAGACCACAGTATCACTGGTCTTACCCTTGACAACATCCTTCTCCTGCTCTTTCCTACCCACAGTCACTCATGAACAGGACGAGGTATTAAATTCCTGAGGCAATGACGGATCCCAACCAGCAAGAGGCAATCTATGTTTTTCTGCTGTCCTCAGACTTGGAAAATCTGATTCTCATTGCAGCGACAATAAAAAATGAAGAGTTCAAATGAAGAAATCTAAAGAAAATGAATAAATCTGTGCAAGCAGAAGCACTGAAACTCACATAAGAACACAGAGAAACCATTCGCTTGCTTCAAAGTTAACCTCAAACAAGACTTTTCATAAATCTTACCCAATCCAGGCATGGCTATGATTATAGACAAGGGTAGTAAAACCATTGAATTCTGACATTGGACAGAGGGGGATCATAATTTAGTCCAGATTCCAGACCAGAATAATAAATATTTCCGTTCCAAAGGTCATCATTCTGACCAGAAATTAGAGTTAGCATGGAAGTCAAAATGGTCACTTTGGGAATTGCCTCAATGGAAAAAGGTATGTGCGCCATGCTTGTCAGCAACCTTTACTTCCTGTTTATTACAGCCATGACGAAATCATGCTTTGCATAACCTGGTTGATTCACTCTGAATCAGTAGATGGAAACACGCCTTGTTTTCCTTTTGTTTTTTCTTTTTTTGTGACATTTTAAAAGTTGGCGTAGAATTTGTGTGACAGTTGGATGGAAACATAGCTATTGTAGCGTAGCGTTGTCCTTCCTCACCCTGTTACTCCACACTTCCAGTCAACAGGCTGATTAACGTCTGCTCCATTTTTACCATCAACCACAAATATGTCAGAGTTATTTCTACTACCGAGTTACCTAAGCAAATGTTCCTAATAAACTAATGAACCAACCAGTATTAGCTTGTTGTACTCTGTTATGCTACATAATAGCATAGCATAAAAGAGATACAATTCCTTGCAATCTAAATGTTTTCTTGAATAGTATTTCAATTGTTTTTATAAATTAGATAATGGTATAGATGGTTGTGTTGCTACCATGAAGCTGCTGTTCATACACTCCTCTCTCACTGACCCATGCTAAGTACAGAAGCACCATTTTTGTCTGAAGAACTTTGGACTGGAAGCCAAATTGAACCATCAAAACCTCTCGTTGCTTCCCCGTCTTCAGAAACATGGCATCAATCTAACCAACTGTCATCACATAATAAATAGCACTCTTTTTTTTTCTTTTCTTAGATCGTAACATATAAAAATAACTACAGTGAAATCTCTTGAGTGAAAGTAACCCTACGCAGCAGCTGCAGTCAGTGACAAACACACAACATCCGCCTCACATAAAACGTGACACCTGTTGGCCGCCAAACCACTAACACACACTCCCACAGGCGGATGCCTTCAGAGGCCAGACGATAACTTATATAGCCTTCAGCTGTGTGTGGAGTGTCAGCTGGGTAAATTACCACACTTGACCTCTCTCACACTTAGCGTTTCTCTGGATTTATCCCGCTGCGTCTGCTTAAGCAGAGAACGTTCTGACTGTGCTGTTGACATGATGTGCTTCAGGCGCTTATTTCTGTTCACTTTAGTGATTATGGCAAACAGTTAGACCAACAACTCAGTGTTCCAGAAAATTATGTTGCAAGAGACTGATAAAAAAAAAATAATAAATACACTGAAATATTTATGTTATGGCCTACGCAATCACGGGAAAGACTGCTAACTTAACAGTTTTCTAGCAGAGAGTCACTTCAGCCTCCGCAGGGAAAATAAGCCTAAAAAAAGTAAGTGCTGACAAAGCAGGTTAAATAGTTAAATACATAGAGCTGTATCTAAGTATAAGACTGGAAAGTTGAGTGGAAGGAAAAAGTGTGACAAAAAATGCACACAAGCATCAGGGATGATCACAGTCTTAATAGGATTGTGAAGAAAAAGAAACATTCAAGAGATGAAATTGGACTAGATTCAGTATTTTCTTTATATAATTCATTTTTGGTTGGTGCTGGTGGACTTTTTCTTTTTTCCTGACTGTAAGTAAACAAGGAAGGGTGCAGGTAGAAGGTACCAAGGTCAGGAGTCAAACCAAGGACAATGAGGATTACTGAAACAAGCAGGGATGCAACTATTGATTATTTAATTATCAATTATTCTAAAGATTAATCAATTAAATGCAGAAATAAATGGCACATTCTGCAAAGTTTCTTATTGAGCAGTTAAAGCTTTTCACACAATATTAGAAACACATCAAAAGATACAAATAATCACATTCCTGTTCAAATACAAAAACAAACATTTTATGGCCAAAAATGCATAAACATAACAGTCGTTTTGTGTAGCAAAAAGATGCATCTGCAGCTAAAAAATACTTCTAACATCAATGTGTGAGAAGCTCAGCCATTGTGTTTAACATCCATACAGTGTAGAAAACGGTGCTTAGTATGAGTTTTTTTTTATTTACTGAATTTGAACCAAGTTAAGCTAAAACTGGCACTTGAGTTCTGGGTTAAACAGATCATCAGACAAAGAAGATTGTTTATCTTAAACCCAAAATGTACAGTTTTGTACAGTTTTGGTTTGATTGTCTGACCATCATGTTCTTTCAGCAGACGGCCTTTGTTGAGTCTATATACTCCAGTTAGCGATCAATCAGTAACTAATTTAGCTAATAATTTTTTCAATAATCGATTAATCATGATTAATTGATTGATGCTCTCTGGATTCGGTGTTTCAATGGCCACCACACGTCACAAGAGATAGTCGGGGGTATGAACAGATATAAACACTTGAAATCTGTTTCACTCTGTGATAAATCTCAATGAGTTTCACTTTAGATCAATTACTTCGTAAATGAACTTTTAAAATTTTAATGGATTGGGAAGCTCCAGCATGCTGAACAACAGCAAAATTGGAGAGTAGTAGGAAAAAGTAGCAGAGTGAGGAAAAGTGGTCATTATGTCTCATAGTGGTATAACAACAGAGATAACCAAAGCCAGTCTAACTATAAGCTTTATGAAGGAACATCTTTAGCTTAGTCCAGAAAGCAGCAGCATTCAGCTTCTATGCACTTCTAATCTGGAACAAACTTCCAGAAAACTGCAAATCAGCCGAAACTCTGAGCTCCTTTAAATCATGTCTGTTTAGAGTTGATTTTTAACCATAATAAAAGGAACATTGACAAGATTTGTGATGATTTTAATGATGACACTAAACAAAATAATTTATTGGTTTTCACAGCTGTTGACTACATTATGTGTTTATGTTTTCTTATGTTTTCACGATGTAAAGCAAATGTTACAACTATAGTTACCTAGAAATGTATTAGTAAATAGTTCTTATTTTCTCATTGTCTCAGTAGCACGACAAAACATTGTGCTAAAACTTTAAGTCCATTTTGTTCACCTCTACTTCCTCAAAGATTAACAGTAGTAATTCTAAGATATTTTTACACACCTAAGAAGAGAATAAATGGCTTTAAAAAATGGCAAATTTCAGCATTTGCCCATCTGGCCTGTTTCACCTTTTATCTAATTTTTACTGGCCTGCTGTAGCCTGTATTTTAATCAGGGCCTCGGTTTGATTAATGTACGACTTCAGGCACCCTGGTACAAACATCCTGCTGCATCTCAGATGATGGAGGGATGAAGAAAAGCTGAGAGCGACAGAGTTTCTCCGTCACTGAGATTAGGCTCCATGTTAAGTAGGAGGATTGTGTTTCTGGGTGCAGGACAAACCGAGCTTTGTGTCAGCGGCATTAACGCTGCAACACAAACCTTTATCAGGACAGACTTAAACTGGAAGCGGTGACTGTGTCGGGTGTGTGTGTGAGAGAGTGTGTGTCTTTATTAGTGCGTGTGAAGCACCTTGTTCTCCAGTAGTTTTAAAAAGCGGCGAAGGAAGACTTGCGAGAAAGTTTTATTGAGAGTTTTAAGGTTGACCAAGAAATAATGGGGACTTGTGTTGGAGGTGGTAATGTGGATGAACAGCTGACACACACACACACACACACACACACACACACACACACACACACACACTCACAGTGTCAAGTAACCCTCTACATATCCAACCAGATGAAGCATCACAAATTCCTTTGCAGTTATTTGGCTCCACTATATTCGCATAAAACTCTATTATTTAAGCCTCTGCTGAGCTGTAACCACACACAGGAACACTGGAGGACTGAAACGTGATAACTGGTCTGTTATCACATCTGATTGGAGTTTGAATGACTGCAATCAAAGGGTTAAATCGATGATGCGAGTCAAGAAATTTTCCAACAGGCAGAAGATGCAAGATTTACAATGTTCAAGACGTACATGTTAGGGCTGAAACGATTAATCGGATTAATTGATTACTGAAATAATCGTCAAGTAGTTTAGAAACAGATTAAGTGTTAACTGAGGTTTGCAGACAAAAAAACAAATTGGCCGTCTGCTCAAAAAACATGTCGAAAATATTTTAAAAAAAATCCCAGTTGTGAAATGGTTCCATAAAAGAAATGCAGTTAAAGTCACATAGGAATAAGTTTGTTCACCCAATAAGTCATTAAAAAACATGATCCTCCAACTATGGCTCTCCATATCCAACCACTTCCTGTCATCTTCTTTGTGGTTTGTTGCAGCAGCAACGTCCAGTTGTTGATCAAGTGACTCGTGTGACATGTAAAGAAGTCTTTCCATTGCAGTTTTGCAAAATAAATTTTGATATGGCCACACAAAAAATATCATGCCAAGCATTGAAATTTTATATTGAAAAACTAGTATTTTTTTCAAAATTGAAGTGTTTCCATTAAGCAAATGTATTTCCCAAAAGTCAAATTGTGCAGTTAGTGGAGAAACACAACTACAGATCTTACCCACCAATCTTACCTATTTCCACAACGGTCTGACAGATTACTGAACTTGCTAAGTTGGCTACGGTGGGTGACCATTGTTAAACTCACATATGCAGGTGTGATCTGCTTTGTCTGTCTGTCAGTCAAAAGGAGAGAATACCAACACCAGAAATTAGTATCAGACCAAAAAAATTACAATCAGTAGGTCAAGCTTTTTAAAGATTGGTGATCTGGTAGAAAACTGCAATTGGTACACAAATGAAATTAACGATACAGGCACAGAACCGCCCCCCTCCCCCAAAAGTGATAGGGATATTTTTACAGATTGTGGGAACACTTCCTGCTGTAAATATGATGTCACAGTGGTAGCACTGTGAGAGGACAGACAAGACGACAACATGGATACAAAGAGTTTAGTATCCTGAATGGGGCCGATGTTGAGCTTCAGACCTAGTTGTGGAACTAAATGTGTCAGAGGCCTCTTTTTGTTCACTGTAAATGTTTCAGCAAAGCTCTGCTGTTTCCCCCACAACTGCACTTCAGAAACCTCAGATCTAGGTGAAAGCCCGGAGTTGCAGAGAGGTTTTCACCACATTTTAGCCTGAAGCTTGCATGTCTCCAATGAGCTGTGAGTAGTACAGACCCTGCGGGGGGCTGACCTCAAATTTCTGCTTCTAGTTAAAGCTCGGGCGAATAGTAGGGGGTTGGGGGGAGTTGGTAAAATGAAGCTATGAATAACTGCTGAACGGATACACACGTTCAGAATCACACTGAGGGACTCGCAGCGAGACGAGCAGGCGAGTTTGTGTCCGTTTGATGTGTGCGGTTAATGTTTCAGCCCCGCTCCCGCTTTCTGATTGGTGGCAAGTTGTCGGTGCGTGGACGCGCCGCAGATAGGTTTATCCACAGAGAATTTGTGATGGCACACGTCCAGCCAAGTTGTGTGTGTGTGTGTGTGTGTGTGTGTGTGTGTGTGTGTGTGTGTGTGTGTGCGTGTGTGTGTGTGTGTGTGTGTGTGTGTGTGTGTGTGTGTGTGTGTGTGTGTGAGTGAGAGGCTCACTAATCTGCATGCCTAGTTAGGGCAGTAAGATGCTACATTTCCATCTGCTTGGCACAAATTGAGAAAATACTGTGTGTGTGTGTGTGTGTGTGTGTGCGCGTGTGTGTGTGTGTGTGTGTGTGTGTGGGGGTGTGTGTGTGTGTGTGTGTGTGTGTGTGTGCGATTAGTAATCTGCTAGCCGTTCAGTGAAGCGGGGATGCCAGCTAATACCCAAGCTCCTGGTTTAAAAAAAAAAATAAAGATCTTTTTGAAGATTTCCTCGGATTTAAATGGAAAGGTCCATCTTTAACCAGGAGATCTTAAGGTCAGCTGTAGAAGAAGAAAAAGCAGGATGTGAAAAGAACATCCATGCCTCTTTATAAAAAGATACACAGTTCAGTCACCAAGTGTTTGTCAGCCTTACAAATTTGCGGCTTTTATTTCTACCCAAAGTGTTTCGGATCAACAAAGACATTATTTTGTGATCTTGTAATCTACTTCGTGTTGTCAGACAGGTTCTATTTCAGTGGGAATTTTGAGTTTACAGGTTTAAAAACCATCTTAAAAAAAGAAAACAGGGGCTGGAACAATGAATCAGATTAATCATTATTGAAATAATAGTCAACTAAGTTAGTAATTGATTGTTACATAAATAAAAATACAAAAAAAGCCATTAGCTGTATATACAATACTGTATATAGATTTATATACATTTTGGAATCAAGATAAAAACCTTACATGCCTTTGTCTGTAAGTATGTTTTACCCAAACTCAAGTAGCACAGTTTTATCTTCACCTGTTTCCAATCCACTAAAGGAATGCTTTGTCATTTCATTCTAGGAACTAAAATATTTATTTTCTTATTCAAAAGGGAACAGAATCATTTATTTATTTGCATCTTTTAATGTATTTTTAATATTGTACGAAAAAGGCTAAAGCGGTTAAATTAAAAGTGTATAATGTGAATTTTTTTTTTTTATCCAACTGCCAGAATAATTTATTACTAAACTAATCATTAGTTGCAGCCCTAAAAAGGACACGTTGTGTTTACTCCGATTGTGTTTGTTTGATATTAAAATTTGACAGTTTGAGAAAGTGTGAAAAGTATAAACAGGAAATCTATGAGAGGGCCCTTCTACAGCATCAGCTTAACATGCTGTCCATTAGATGTGTTTCCATGACAACTCGCAGTATCAAGAAAACAGAAACAGCTCCCCCCTCAACCCCCCCTCCCTCGCCGCACAATGGCGTGTAGAAACCTCAGACTTCCTGTCAGCTTCTTACTCCGACTCTTTCCATCACCATGGATACAGAACCATCCCCATCCCGTCGCTGTTTTCCACCTCGGGTCATGCCCTCCGTTTCTCACTATTATGGACGCACACAGACACGCACACCCTGGGACAATGAGACAAAGACACATGTATGCACTCACAGGCCTGAGTCTGAGTCTGAAGGAGGCGGGGTCAGCTTCAGAGGGGGTGTTGATCAAGATTCTGACCACTCTCTGGTCACACTCGCAGCCCGTTAATGAACTTTCCCAGAAGGAGAAGAAGGTTTATGCTGCGCCAACATGCTGACTTCTGCTCTGTTCCTCTGAGCTCCCTCCATGACCAGAACACAGAAAATCTTCCTCCATCAAACCAAACTGGTTCTGCCTGCTGCTAAATCTCAGTGTTGCTGTAAATGATTATTTTGGGGTCGTTTTTCCCTCTTTCTGCAGGTGTAGAAGCAGACTTCCAGGGTGCTGACTCATATTTCCTTGTACTTCTAAGTTTTTTCTCTCTACTCTTAAACCCTTCTCCCTTTTTCCCCTTATTACTTTACCACCAACTTTTCTATTACATTTGCTGTAAACCCAAAGCAATTTCTACTAAAGCTTTGTATCAAGTGGAGGATCATGAGGCTTAATGTTTCGCTTGTAAAAATAAATCTGTTGGGCCTCACCTTGACACTCAGACAACAATTATCAATGTCACACTGCTGGACAAGACATGTTTAAATATTTTTTTAAAAATAGGACAACTGTGAAATATCCTCGAGCAATCAACATAAAGTCCAACTTATTCATTTCATAAAGCCTGTCTGGCATAAATTCTGCCGTTTATTCCCTTCAGCCAGAGTCCACAGCCGGTCACAGGTTGGCCATCTGTGAAAAGTACAAAAATTGGAAGCTGGGGGGACTGTGCTTACCGCAAGTGTGACAAATGCTCAACAGCTGTGCCAAAAATAAACCCCACAAAGCCAACAATGTGCAGAAGGGAAACAATACAGACAGTTGCTTCGGGGTCAAACTCTGTGAGAAGAACAGATACCCTCAACGCAGTTGAGAGACCAAAATGACAAAAGTGTAGCACCATGAAGTCTGAATGCATGGACATGAGATGTTACTTATGTAATTGTTGGCATCAATTATAAATCGTCACGGCAATGGTTTGGATAGATTATAAATGTAGGAAAGACGTCTTTATGTTGATTATAGAATAGGTATACAAAGGAGTTCAGGGCAAAAAAAATCTAAATTCTCAGCCAAAGCATCAGCTTATCACCACCATGCTGGACACTATGAGATGCGTGTGCTGCATTTGGTTTTCAGAAAACATGCCACTGTGCATTATGGGCAAATATCTTTTCATTGGTTTCCTCTGTCCAAAGAACATGGTTCCAGAAATCTTGTGGCTCATTCAAACAAAACTTTAATAATCTAACTGGTGCTGCCATTTTGTTTTTATAGAACCCCTCCAAACTACCACGCTTATTCAGAAGCTTATTAATTATACTATTATGCTAACTGCCGGTCGAGATCATTTACCATTCTGCCCTCATGTGAATAATCCTACAATTACAGCTGGGTGCCCACTCTTACAATGACTCAACAGGAAAGAGGAAAGTCCACAAGAGTGAAGAGTGAGTGAAAAGTCTTATGGGTTTTACTGTTGATGAAAACATAAAAAAGAAAATTCAACATCTGAATATGACACCGAAATAAACAATGTTGGCAAAACCCAAAAAATCCACGTTTATTTACAGAAATTACAACATATTTCTGTTGCTAGGCGAAGGATTGGCATCTCAGTTGGCCACATCATTGCCATGCCACAAAAGGAGCCTGGGAACCTCTTCCAGCACTCAGCAACCAAGAGTTGGGTAAACCCTGAACAGGTTGCCAGCAAGCACACACACACTAGACAGGCAACCATTCACACACACACTCTTACCTGAATGCAGTCCAACCAACCTAACATGCAGGATTAGGGGCTGTGGCACAAATCCAGAGCAGCAAGCAGAAAAGCAACAGCTGAGACTTTAAGCTAGCAGAACTGCGGCGGTGATTCAACACTGATACCTAAAATTCAATTGTGCAACTTTGAATCTGAAAGTGAGCTCCAACATGCAGCCAGAGCTACAACAAACAGCACACTCGCATATCAGGACCACAACGAGACATTTTTAGTAGAGATGCGCCGATCCGATATTAATATCTGTATTGGTTCCGATATTGAAAAGAATTCTAGATCAGGTATCGTTGACAATGTGCCAGATCCATATGAGCAGATCTATTCAGGCTAATTCTATGCTTTGTGCTCTGAGCAACATCATGATTTATTATAAATGACTTTACATTATATTTAGAATTCCTCATTTCTGAACCAGTTGAAAGGTTTGTTGCAATTTATTTTTACATGTTCGACCAAGGTAGTCAACCTATTGTTTTTGTCAGTTTCAGCTTATTATTTATTTTACATTGACTTTTGTACTCCTAATTTCACTGAATGAACAAACTGAAGTTGTATTATTTCAAGTTTCACCAAGCTTGTGAAGGTGTTGGTGTACTTAAGTGTGCTGTGCTGGTGCAGTTATCAAATAAATATCTATAGATCGGTACATTTATGTCTGTGTTTAAAAAAAAATAAACGTTTTAAGTCAATTCAACCATTTTTCTGTATCAGTTTGGCAGAAGATCAGCTGAGACTAAACCTAAGATATCAGTTTCTGTATCGCAAGAGAAAAAGTAGATCGATGCATCCCTAACTTTTAGCAATATATTTTGTAAAGCTGATATGTGCTTTCTACTTTACAATTATGTCCTACTTTGTGTTTTTCTGTCACACGAAATCTTGATAACACACAAAGTGGAAAAGTTCAGTCTGACCCAACAATTAAACTGCAGTGTTAAGTTCAAAGTTCACTAACAGTAGTAGAGCTGTTGAAAGAGTCTTTGAGCATTGGAGGACAATGATGGTATTCTTTAGAAATCCTGGATTTTGACGTATGCACTGAAGTCTCCGCTGATCATCATCTGGGTAGATTAAAAGGTAGTGAAGTTGTCTCAATCCTTGGTGCCAAAGGGAAGAAAAAAACACAACAGTAGCTTTTTTATGTGAGCACAGTCAGACACAGACAGCCATTGTCAGCTAATGGAACTTCAGACAGACTTCCTCATCTGGGGAGAGAGCTGGCATTTGATGATTGAACATCGGAGAGCTGGTCTTAGCGACTTAGTTTCACTCTTCTGCTCCTTTTCACCTTTTGTTCTCTGGTATCCTGCCATCATTCTTTTCTACTGAAAACTTTCTGCTCCCCATGCCTAGCTGCTTCCTTTATGTAAATGTTAAAAGTATTTGGTTTCTTTGTTAATCCCTCGTCTCAGTGTACAACGGAGTTGTTTCGCTAGTTATTCAAACTAAATGAAATTCTTATTGGAACTGCCACAAAACTGATGCTATTTGATTATAAAAACTTTATTGTAGTTACTATAAGTAGAGGTGTAGTCAGTTTTTATATTGGCCATATGGGCAGTTGCCCATGGTAGCAATAGAAGCAAACAGCAAATTTTAAAAATGTTTGATAATGTGATGAGTTGGCAACCTGGTTGCTGGTGAGAATCAGGATACCAAAAGTTAATGTCAGACTCAACTCTAAATGAAAATCAGTTTCCCTATCTTTTCAGTGGGTTGAATTCCCTGTCGCATTATTCATATAAGAAGCACCACATCCAATATTAAGCACAAAAAAATCTTTATAAAAAATATGTTGTTCTTAGGAAATTTAATTTTAAATTAGAGATCATCAAAAGCAGTCTAGACTCAAACAAAAACAATTCTGTGAACTGGTGCTTTAAGTCCTGAAGGAAATGCTAACGTTGGCATTGTTAGTGGCTAGCAGTTTGTCCGTTGTATTCTTACAGTGCTGGTATTGCTTTGTTTTTCATCAAGCAGTCCCAGTTGTTGCATCAGATGAGCCCAGAGTTTGGATCCGTTCTTTTGCATTGGGTGGAGTTAACCGTAAAATATATAGATATTTTATATTTATTAAGTAGAGCAAAGATTTCTCAAACCAGTAGTACATCACCAATATTTCAGTCCCAGTTTGAGAAGTCTGCATACTTCTTTAATTATGAAAAAAGTACTTGCTCACTCATCCAAAATATTGGAATCAGGCGTTCCAATCACTTCCATGGCCACAGGTATATAAAATTAAGCACCTAGGCATTCAGTCTGTTTTTACAAACATTTGTGATATATTGTATAGTGTATAAATTGTTGTTTATTTAATTGGATTTTTTTTATTATCACAATAGTACAAAAAAAAAAACGAGATAAAATTCTAAGTCCATATTTCCATTTTGAGGTATATTTAGGAAATGTGATAGTGTCACTATATAGAAACAAACATTTTTTGTATGCACCTGTAAAAGCCAGGAGTTTGTATAAAACTGGTATTCAGATCCTTGTATACATTCACCAACATTTTCTGGGTGAATAAGTGGATCCTGGCAGTGTTTCAGTTACTCACAACAACCACCCAGTTGCCTGAAGCAAAGCATTATTTATACATTAGGTTTACCTGATGAAAACCTGCAGATAAAAAGCAACAATATGGCCGTGTTTGAGGCAAAGGAGGAAATGCTGCATAGTGTGAGTCGTTATCCAGTGTTGCTGGTTAAAAGGTTTGATTTATAGTGGAGGTTAATGCAGGATTAACCTTTCAGCAGATTAAAAGCTGAAAATATGACACTGATTTAATATTTTAAAATGAAAACCGTGTTAGAATGATTGAATTCTGAGATGCATTCCCTAAAACTTTATCTATTCCTGACAACATTCATATGTTTAGATCTTATATTCATTGTAAAGACAGGTAAAATGTCCGGCTTTGATTCTGGGCAGCTCTTTTTACAGCAGGTGACTGACTGGTTCATATTGTGTAAGAATGTGAAAATCTGTAAATATGATGTTCGACTTGATAATCATATTTGAAATTAGTCTTTTAAAAAGGATATTGTGATTTTTTTTTTTAACCATGCTGGGAAACGTACCTATAATATAACGTAAGAGAGATCAATTTAATAATTACCATAAATTACATTTCTTAACCTGGTGTTTACTTTTCAGGCACTTTGTAATGAAAACTTTAGTTTTAACACATTTATTCCCAACATTTATCTTTAAAGTCTTGATTAAGGTATGATTATCTGAGTATTTTTAAAAAATCCAAACATCTATTTTACATTTTTCTATTGGTATCTGATATTTAATTTAAAAAATGTGAACTAAGAAACTTTAACTATAGTTTTTGTTAGTTGTGTAGCTAAAACTAACAACTGTGTTTCCATTGACCATTGCTCAATTGAACAAATTGGAATTACAAATAAATATGTTTAATGTAAAAACAGCAATTGCGAAAAACTCACATTTTTCGTTAAAACGTTTTTGCGCTAGGTTGAGGTAGTTTTTCAGCCATATCAAGATTTCTTTTTCGAAAAACTGCAAAGGAAATACTTCATTCGCATCACAAAAGTCACGCTAGTTTGCATGTAGCAGCATCGCAACACAAGGAGTCTCACAGCTGTTAGCCAAATGTTTCATGCAAGTGTTTACATACGTTGCCGCCATAATTTTTAATGACCTAGTCCTTGTACTATTTTGCCCCATCCCACAGTCTTAGCGTGATGCCTACAGGACAAGCGCGGCGGATGTCACGGTCAGACAATATGAAAGCAAAAGGGTTGTCCTGTCAGACTGTCAGTTCCTGAAACCTGAATAAAAAAACTTTTGTAAAAGCGCACAGGCTAAAAAGCTCCCAATAGACCCCGCCTCTTAAAACTGTGGGAGGATTAAACTCTGGGCCCTATCCAGGACATATGAAAAGAACCTTCATTGCCATTTAAACAACTATTTTTCTCCTTTGTCACACTTTTCTGACTTTGCTAAAAGAATCTACCATTACAGTACCGAGATCAGTGTTTCACAGAGTCCACTTCACTGTCCAGGCGCCTCAGCATAAAGATCAAGACATCTTCATGGCACAGAACAGCTTTAAAATAGCTGTGACCGTCTGCTAAAATAGCCATGACCGTATGCCGCTAAAGTTAGACCAGACCGCAGCTAAATGGATTAAAGAATGAGAGCACTTATGAATATAATGCTTCAGATGGCGAGGCCAGATGAAAAAGTGACAGTGAGAAAAGCGAGAAAGTGAGGAGAAAAGAAGATAAAATATCAAAGAAGAAAGCAGGCAATCAATTATTCAGAGTAACATCTGTGTTTTTTAGCAATCCTCACTCTGTGGTAACCATCCCACTGGATTCACTGTTCATCTTCAATGTATGTAATAGAGTGCTGTTTGAACACAGACGTTTCTATGTAGTGCAAATCGTTAAATCTTTCTGACACTCAGAAGAGTTTCGATGTAGCCAAGTTTAGAATAAAACTTTCTGCATTCCTGCGTCTTCCTCTTCAAAGCCAACATTAAGGCGGCTTTAGGAAAACTATCTGAATCAATCATGTTGGGATGATTTGTTATCGCTTTGAAGTTAGGTAGGTTGTGTAAAATAAGCCCCAAACTTGAGTTTCATTCCCCAGCAGGAGACATTCCTACTCAGCAGAAAGCATTTCAACAACTAGCATATATCCTCAGGTAGCACCTCACCTGGGTGGAGTATTCATTCAAGACGGGATGTGAAAAGCAATACAAATGCAGAGATTTGCAACTACGAACTGGGAATGACAGTCAAGAATGGGGAGCAACGATATAGATCATAGAAAATGGAACAATTCTTCTCAGCACACTTTAATTTGCTGGAAGATCACCTTCTATATTCACTTCCCTCTAACATCTTGTGAAGGTTCTATGCCTTTCTTAGGCCTAGTCCACATGTAGCGCAATATCTGGGTTTTATGCGTTTCTGCCTTTTATCCACTCAAAAGCTCAGTTTAGTAACACTTATTTATAAAAACTCAGACCAAAGTGGAGATTTGAGAATACATGTGGACATGAGAAATTACACTCTGCATCCAATATGCGTTAATATCCATATACTTGCTTTGACAAGACTCCCAATCGACATTGTCCACATTAAATCACATTAAAACAAATTCAGATTTGTGGATCTGATATGACAAAATGCATTAGAATAGCTCATGAGGGCATTTAAGAAGAACCGTAGAAGTAAACACCGACAGACATCCTAACCACTCTGACAAGTGAAATGCCATTTCATTCAAGTATAATTATAAAGTGGTTGTAAGGCAACCTTCCAGCTGGATGTGAACTCCCATACCCCTTGTGATTTGTATCTGACTGCAAGTTATGTCATCGCTCTTCCAATAAATTCATGGATTTACTCACACTGCTTTGCTATGGGGCCCCGGAAGCATGTGTCACTATTTTGTAGCCAATTAGTATTGCACCATCCGGCATCCCGTTATGTCGACCGGACGAGCCCCCTCTGGATCGAGTGCTCGGCCAGATGGCATCCCACCAGCAGAACATATGATTGCTCATGTCACATTGAACCTGACATAATGTTTGGTGGCACTTTGCCCAGATTTCCCTCAGTGAAACGAAGAGGGCATCATTTATCTTGTAAGAACTGTCACCAGAGGGGTATTTATGAGTGTCTACTTTGCAAAAACTATGGCCACCAACATCATATGCTTGCAAGTTGCCAATGTGGTACTTGTCCAACAAGCTAATATCCAGTGTCCAATGTTGGCCCAAACACTAAAGCTACACTAATCAGAATATCTCTACACCCATCCGCTGGCTTTTATGGGCTTAGTATTTTAAAAAGAAACCTGGTGCCTTTTATTCACAACATAAAATTCAAAGGCTGTTAACACGACTGTGGAGCTCTTTAGTCTGAACATAATAAGGTTAGAATAACACACAACATCAAAGACCACTTCTGTCTGTAAGGCTAATTTCTCTACTGATAGATAAAGAGGACTTGTATGGACACTCAATATCAGTGAGCCACCCTTAAGGAGAATCCATTCTTACAACAGATTGAATTTCCTGGGCTTTTCTGGAACCACACCAATAACTTATGGGTTGAATTATCAGTGGTCATTTTTCTATCAACATTTTTGTGTATTGCATCTGAAAATAATAATTTCCCCAATTTTGCAAAAATGTTTTTACAGTCACTTGAGGTGGTTGTTGGATTTTCAGAAAAAGATTTAATGCACAATTGTCAACTACTTTTATCCTCCTTTGGGGTTTGTGAGTTGTGTTTACAACTCACAAACCCAAAACCTAATCAATCAATATAGCAGCATTTGGTTTTTACCATCCTAAAATTATGAGAATGAACTCATTTGTAGATTTTAGCCTATGGCAAGAAGCCCTAACTCTCCTGTTAGTCCTTTTTCTGCCTTTTGTCTTTTATTTAGAAGCTTCCACTTAGTATTCACACATATCTCAACTGGTGAGATTTAACACATGCAATTATGAGTAGAAAGCATCAAATGCAATCATATTGTGGGATAAATGGAAGGCTGGTGTCTGCCGTTAACATTAGAAGAAAGTACCACATAGACAACAACCATGCTGAGCTCAAGAAGATTAGCTTCAAATCTGAACGCAGCTGGATTCAAAGAACTCAGAACTCTGTTTTTTTTTATACTGAATATTTAAAGTAAAATCTTGCAGAAAAAAAGGAAAGCATGTCATGATTTCTCTCCCCTGCTGAACCGCACACTCAGATTGACGGGCATCATCTGCTAGAGCAACAGAGATCCGTGGTGTGTCGATGGAACCATGCTGAAGAGCATATGCCTCGGTGCGAGAGGCACATGCTGATTGGTGGAAACAAGGCCAGAGATGGCAGCCATAACATCACAGCAATTTATATGTATGTAGCAGAGTGTGAGAAGGAGGTTAGGCATGAAAATTTGTTCCTTTGGAGTCCAGGCTTACTGGAAGACAGGCGGTGTTTTCAGAAGTATTCATCGGGTTCACTTCGTTTCAGTAGAGAGAGAGCAAATAAGACATAGAGGAAAGCGATTAGAAGACAGTAAAATGAGGATGTGTGCGGTTGCAATGATGCATCTTTTAACTCATTCCATTTCTCTACATTGGCATATTTCTACCGTATGTTACAGTTCTTTTGGGTCTTGTTTCTATTGGTTTCCTCTGAGTAAAACATGATCACAGAAAATCACATCAAAGCCAGTTGAGGACATGAAAAAGCCTAATCTGGTCTTCCGAGGCAGAACGTCATACTCTTTATCTTCTGGCGCTCCTTAAAAGAAATGCCAAAATAAATCAAATAACCTTGTTAGGAGGGAGTTTTAAGTATGTTAGCGTCTTCACTTTGATTTCTCCCAGTTCTAATCAAACTGGGAGATGATGAAAAAACTTGAGAGAGTAAAGTGTTTCCAAGTTGATTTTAAATTCTGTGGGGAAAAAAGTTATAGAAAGATAAATATAGTTGAAGCAACAAACCAATCGGTGGTTAACCACAATCACTCAGCTTTTCACTTGAACAGTGACTGGACTATCAACATAAAGTGAGTCAGGTTTGCTATGATGTACGATCTAAAAATTACACACAGCAGATGCGTTCAACCAACCATATAACAGTACAAATTGGAATTATGAAAATAAATCCACTTGATGGAAAGATACCAATTGCAGAAAAAAAACTCATGTTTTTTGTTTTGTTTTTTTTTTAGAAAAAGTCTTTTCCACAAAATGACAAAGGAAACACTTTTTTAGCATCACGAGTCACATGATCAACAACTGGATGTTACTACCGATGGAAAAGACAAAGACAGCAGAAACTGGTTTTTTTTTTGTTTTTTACATTAGCAGAAATGCCTTGCAAATATATTGCAATCAAAAACCATGAACGTTGGATTGTTCACTGACAGTTTGCACTGTCAATTTTTTTTTCAGTGATACTTAAAAAGGTCGTCCCTGATTGGTCATTGAGCATATTGTTTGGTCTAACCACCAGAAGATTTAGGGATGCTATTTGGATAATTCAAACACAACTTCTTAATATTTTTGGAATATTTTCGGATGTTTTCTTATGCTTTCCACCGTCTCATGATAATCCCTAATAACTATATGAGAATCCTTAATCTTTTCTAATAATTTCTGTCGGTTTATTATAGTTTTGAGAGCATTGTCCACAAAAAATAACATTGTTTGTTGATTATTCCAGCAAGTTATTGTAGCAATATTGACAATAAAGATACAAGTGTGACTTCAAACCACTTTCATTACAAATGAATCACCATCATCATCAAAATTATTGCCGTCAGGCATATTATTGCCACCTTCAGAAGATGTAACCGGAACAGCAGCAGGTGTAAAGTATATTGTAAAATATGTAAATGTCAGCAGTCACAACAATACCCAACAAATTTGCAGCAGGTTTCTATATAGTTCAAAAATGTCCTGCCCTAGACATTCCACTCAAAGGTTCTCACAGACATTTAACTTGAGGTAATTTGTCCATTTTTTGTCTGAATAGAAATTAACCTGTATAACGTTGATTCCTCAGTGTTAACACCCACCTTGCCCCCTGTTACCAAAGTCTGAAACCAGTCCTCTCTTCAGACTTAACCATCAATAGTTCATACAGACACAAAGTATTCAGGTGGAACAAAAAGAGTCATTTGTTAGAAAGACCTTTTTATTTATTTTTAGATTTCTTTTTCAAACATAATATTTGCGGTAACCAAGATTACAGTCAGCATCTCAAGTCCTGCACATGGTCCCTCTGCAGAACATCACATTTTTTTCGTCATTCACAGTGTTCGTTCAGAAATACTGACCCCAGAGACTTTCATTTGCATGACAGACTGCAGAGGAAAAAAATATTTCAGCAGGAAATTAAAAAGAAAAACTATCCCTGCATAAATATAGCTGTTGCGCATTCTAATGAGGCTGAATTAAAATCCACAAAGCGACTCTTTACCGACGATTGCACAATCTGAAAAGTGCGCTGGATGTCCGTGGGAATTCATTAGACGCGCGCAGCTCAAAATGAAGCGCGTTCATATCGTCACATGTCAGTCAGAAGACATTTAAACCCTTCAATCCCCTCTTTTCTTTTCTCCACCGCAACAGTTCATTCTCTTACCTATGTGGCTGATTAGAAGCAGCTGGCAGATGCAAACATCGGTTCTCAGAGCTGTAGAGTCCATGGTGTCGATGAGCTCAACGTAAAAAGCCGGGAGGGAAAAAAATATTTTTCGGTTTTTTTTTTTTAATTATCGGATGTGCTAAGAGGTCACATCGTTGAGCCCGTCCTCTGTGTGTGGGACGGACTCGATACAGACTGGCTCAGCAAGGCTTGGTTCTGCTGGGTTGGTTTAAGGAGAGCGGGCTCGCGCGCCGCCAGGTTGGTTGGTTGGCTGGACGGTTGCGGACTCGCGCTCTTCACGTACATCGCATTAAAGAGACGGACAGCGCGCGCGCCGCCCACTGCCTTGAACGGAAATCAGTGAATCGCTCCTATAATGTGCGTCTGATCTTCCTGCAGGGACCCATTTATCTGCAGCGGCTGGGACTCACTGGCTGCCTGTCGCTCACACAGCCTGTTATAAATACAGTTAATATTATATCATACAGGTTGATCGTTGCATGTCTTGATTTATTTTATTTTTTTTACCATGACTATATGTTACTAGAATCCTAACAATTATGTATGTAGGTTTAAAATAAACTACATACATTTACAATCTCAAAATTGTATTTCTCTCCATTTATAATGAAAGGCTATGACCTAAAACAATGGCGCATATATATATATATATATATATATATATATATATATATATATATATATATATATATATATATATATATATATATATATATGAATTAAGCTTTCAGCAAATGTTATTTAATAAATGCTTTAATTTTTTCCTAAGCTAAGATGATGAATATTAATCATCTGGTTGACAGCCAATAGTCCTTTATAATGCAAAAAAAATCTATTCTGCACTATAGAAACATCTATAGATTAACTAAAACAGCAGTGATAAAAAGACAATATTAAATAAAGCCAAAGGGTACTCTGGGCATTAAAAAAGGAACAAACGTAGAATAAAATTCTGAAATGCAAATTGAACTTTCAGATTTTTTTCTGAAATGTGTATAATTTTGGTGAAGGCACTGGTCAAAATGTAATGTTTGTTTAGTTGTTGACTGTATGGTGTTTTCTTTACAACTTTGTAAAGTGTTTTTATGTTATAAAGCACTTTGAATTCCCTTGTTGCTGAAAATGTGCTATATAAATAAAATTACCCTTTATAAAGGGTAATTTTATAAACTTGACTTGATTGATTGATAGAAATTTCATTTCCCCTTTATTTTAACTACCTCAACAAAAGAACATGATACAAAAAGGTGTGCAACCCTTTGCTTTTAGCATTTTTGTCATGCGTTTTTGCTCAGGTTCCAGAAGGATCGGCTCATGTATCAATCAATTAATCAGTTGAGTTTATTTGTATAACACATTTCAGTAACAAGGCAGTTCAAAGTCCTATACAAAAAACACAAAAATTAAAAAAAATATAAAACAACGTACAGTGACCAATTGAAAAACCAGTAACAAACGTCACATTTTGAGTGCCATGATCAAAATCGTCAATTCACATCGAATATGTTGGTCAATGTTCCAACTCTAAATAGGTGGCTTTTTAGCCTTGATTTACAGGAACAGAAATGCCTGCTAATAGTCTACTAGGGGAGGAGAGGAGGAAGAACCGGTTAAAGCCACGCCTGTGGAGAAGGAGCTTTTGAGAACTTGGATTGGCTGAAGTTTCCTTCCAGGATAGCTATGAATTAAGCTCCATCCATTTTCACATCCACTCCAACAAGTTTTCACTCCCATGTGGAGGTGGAAGGTTCAGGGTTACATGTAGTGTCAGTCTTCAGCACGCCTAATGTTCTGCACGACGGTCAAAAGGTCTAATTTCAGTCTTCCCTGACCAGAGCATGTTCTTCCACAAGTTTGCTGCTTCTGCTACTTGGTTTGTGGGAAATTGAAAAACGTAAAAGTAGGAAACTTTTTTGATTCATCTTTTATTTAGAAAGCGCAGCATTGTAATTTTCCACAGAACCAACCAAGACGGCATCAGTACTCCAGGGTGTTACTTCAGGCAAGTAGAAGAGCCATGGTGGAATGGTAATACGACTTCAAAGATACCTTCAAACTGTGCACCACACAGAGTGAACCGTCTGAAAAAACTGAAACAGTACCACATAATGATGCAGGAATGTGAGCCAAGAGGATCTGAATCAATGCGGGCTTTTTGTGATGAGAGTGAGATTTGGCAGCGGCTGGACTTCAGGATTCCCATGGAGTACACAGTTGTGGGTTGCCGGATGTTTGAACGTGCATGTGTGTGTCTTGTGAGAGAGAGAGAGGGAGCGCATTTCCACAAGCAATCAACAGGTTTCACTGGTGCAACAGGGCTGATGGGAGCTTGGAAGTGTGTGTGTTTGTGTCAGAGTGTGTGTGGGGCAAGCCTCGGTTGCACAATGACACAAGGCTCTCATTACTGTGTGCATCAATTAGCATACATTAAAAGAGATAATCTCCTTGAATTCACACAGGAGCTTCGTCTCATTTGTTGGACCAACATTTTTTTTTTCAGACGCTTGTCTTACAATGTCCTCTCTGGTTCTCTGCTTCCGGGTCTAAGCCGGCAGCCCCGAATGCACGTTTGTGGCTCATGAAAGAGAACGTGGCTTGTGCAGAAACAAGTAGATGGCAGCGGCGGAGTATGTACGGATGTGAACCGATGAGAAAACTCTTTGAAAGTCTGCAATGCCTTGCTTGTCTAACATTTCATTAGACAAGAAAACCTTGTCTAAGGTTATACAAGTTTATGGAATCTTATATGATATGCCAATTCAAAGTGGTTTATAACCCCAAAGAATGGCATGCATTGTCTGTTTCTCATTGCTGATACCTCAACTTCCCTTCCTTGCGTGTTCCTTGCAATCAATGACTTGCTCACTCCTTCTTGATGTGCCTGGTTCTTGGTCACCAGTGTCAAGCCTTTTTGACAATTTGGGCAAAACATAAAAAAAGTTCAAGATGTATGAGAAGGCTTTTTGTTAAATGAAAGACTCGTTGAAAGCTTTCAACAGTTAGAGTGGATGCTTAGGTGGGATGAAGGAAGATATCATGTTGCCATCTCCGAACTGCCTTTACATCCCATTGCGGCGGAAAACTGATTGTCTTTTTTCCGAGCTCTCAGGCTGCTATGGATTATGGATCCTGTGTTACTGCTGTCCGTTCTCTCTCTGATTGTGCAATCAAACCACAATTGGAACATGGTCAATAACTTGATGGTTCTTATTTGAGCTACCTGCAGAGGGCTTTCAAATAAGTCTGGTCTGGATTGTGAGTATTTAGTGTCTAAGATACTTTTCAAGGTGGTCAAGAATATATAATAGTGCAAAATTCTGTTTCTATCTGTGTGATCCTATGCATATTTGTATATGTGAATCCCTGCTGAAAGAACAATACAGTGGTATTGACCTCAAGCGGTGCCAATCGGAGGTCAGTATCCTGGACACCACCGGGCTGACAAACACTGGTCGATGTGTGTGTGTGTTTGTTGGCGAGAGTGGTGCTGTTGGCAGGTCAATGGCTGCTGTGGAGCAACACCTCTCCATGCGCTCATTAGTCCAGAACATATGTGGCGTTTGGATCAATACTGCAGCTAATTACTGCATACAGTGTGTACGCTTGAATGGTGGCAAACTTGGGCCAATATTTCAGAATTTTAAAAGCTTTACATCATGTTATAATGTTATTCCCTCATCAAAAACATACCTGGGGTGTTGCTTTAATTCTTTCATGCATGTTTTCAGAAATCCTTTAATCTCCATGGCAACCATTCAGGTCTGGTGGACCTAGCTCCACCTTTGAGACACAGCTTTTACCTTAGAACTGCAGTTTCCAGTCTTCTGAGCTTCTGCCTTACAAATCAGTGACTCCCCACTCAGCTCCTTCAGACTAGCCATCAGCAATTAGCAAACACCTGGTGGCATCTATTGAGCTCATTGTGGAAGTGCAACTCTGATAAAAATGTTAAAGGGCTAATATAGGAGCCATGTTGTGATGACTTCCTGAAGGTGGAGTGTCAGAAAGAACAAGATTGTTTTAAAGAGACAGAGACCCAATTTCAAGGCGCTAAATCACAAAGTAAAACTTCTAGTAAGTCAAATTTGATACATACACTATTTTTATAACAACCGAAGGCAACATAGTTACTTGATTGTCCCATAAAATGGCACTAAGTATCTAGAAAACACATACTGCCCCTTTAACGCAGACACAACTGAGGTTTGTGTAAATCTTCCCATAGCAGTAAGACATTGCTGAAAAGTTTGTATTTCTAGCCATATTAGGACTTTACATTGACTTCCAGTCACTTAATTAATTCCACTTGTACCTAACAAAAACACTTTTCTTAATCCCAACCATCTAAATTGGGGTCCACCATATTAGGATGGGGCTCATGACTAGGCCCCTACAACCTACCGGTTTTCAGTAGCTTAGTGAAAATACCAGAAAAGGTCCAAAAGAGGCAACGTAGATGAGTCCACATGCACACACACACACGCGCACACACACACATAAATTCACATCCTTAAGTGTGTGTTGGATCTGTAGTTTCAATGGTGGGTCTCCTTTGACTTCTTAAGATTATACTAATTACAAATCCAAAAGCTTTGGGCAAGGGAGCTGGTCCCTAAATGTCGGGCTCAGTCATAAGGGCCCCTTTGAGGATTAGAAGCTGGAGCACAAACACCCTGACCTCACCAGGCAGCCACTAATGGCATGGCTCCCATCTTTCTTCCTGAGAACATTGGGTGGTTTTGTGTTTCAGAGATTATTCATCCTCTGGGTTTGTCTCGTTGGGGTCTTTAACCCCTGGTAAAAATGGGGCTGCTAACCAGACTCCACCTTAAGCACAGCTAAGTCATCTGAGTCGGGGATTTGTCCTACAAACGTCCCACACCTCAGTCTCAAGGAGGATCTGCTCAAAGAACGGGAAATTAAGGGTCTGCTTGTAACATCTTGACCTGTAGCTAACTCACACTTTCCTCAGGCATGGCTTCTACATTTTCATGAATACATCATGTGCTTATCCTCCATTAATATGTCAAAACATTATGAATATGAGATTATATGGCACTTGCATTGTTGGAGGAAATGCATGGAAGGTGACTGCAGGCTGCAGTATTTGGATGAAAATGTTTAATGGTGGATCAACCGTGACGTCTGTGTTAATCACTTCTCTCCGGCCAACAGTCTGTGTCTGTAAAATATCAAATGAAAGACTTAAAACAGCTAGCATTGTTGTGCAAGAATATTATGCGACAGAGCAGAGAGTGCTACAGGACTTGTGCAAGGACAGTGAGACAGTGGCGAGGTGTGCAGTGGGAGCAACGCAACATCCCAAAGGAGGAGCAGGACTACGACACGGATGATCATTGACCTCCGTTTTCTTCTTCTTTGCAAATTTGATTTCAGTTAAAAATATTTCACTTAAAGGGAAGATAAAGTCGTTTTGGCTTCAAAATATTAGGTCTTAAATTTCTGTACATGTGTGCAACAAATCTGAAGGGAGGTCAGCAGGCAGAGTGAGGCATAAATAGAAAATGAGGTCTGCTCCTGAAGAAACCAGAAGAACTCTGTCAAATCTTTCACACATACATACATGAGGCAAAACACACTCTTTTGAGAAGAGGGTGAGCGCCTCATCCTTATATCTGTGTGTGCGTATGTGTGTGTGTATTTTTTTTATTCTCTTCTGACAGTGGAAGCCCACAGACAGAGATGGATTGCTGCAGGGCTCCATGGCAACCAGTGGGGCTATTCTCAATCACTGCAGCTGAAGGAGGGACCAAAGGAGTTAATCAGCAATGCACATTTTCACTCTGCCTTCACACACTGTCTTATTATGCAGACGTGTGGTTATTAAAACTTTGCTCTGCCTTCACATTGTTACCGCCTGAAAATGTGTTCCTCTGCTAGCTTGATTCTTGTCGGTTAACTTTAACTCTCTTTCATATCTGGAGAAAACAAGTGGAGATTGTTTTTACTTCACAAATAGTCTCTCTTTTTAAAATTAAACCTTAAAAAGTCAGTTTCTTAACTGTAAACATTGACTTTAAACTGTTTGTTTTTTTCCATCAAATTAAGAAAACGTGAGCCTCAACAACACCCGAGTCTAAATATTCACCAGTTCATTTCTCATTCTTACTTTTTTAAACATTAATTTGACTGTGGTTCCACTTCACTCTCCATGAAGACAATTTAAACATATATATATATATATATATATATATATATATATATATATATATAAGTATGTAAGTTTGTAGGTTGAATTAGCTGAAATGATTGCACAAAGAAAACATTTTGGTGAGTATTACGGTAATAAAGTAGCACATGAAATAGAACCATATTGAAATTAAGTTTTTCCATAAAAGTAGATAAATAAAATACATTTTTTTCCAAAGACAATTTAACAATTTTCATTTTCCGTGTTCAAGTTTGTTGTATAACAGCGACATCACCTGGCCCAACCCCGTAATTGCACGTATACGTCATTACCGCGCGACGAGGAAGTTGTTGTTGTCGCGCTTGTCCTTCACATCGTCCATCCACTTCATGTCGTTACAAAAGTGTACTATACGTTGTTTTTGAAGCAAAGCCTTTTTTAATGGAATAACGAAGGGAAGAGAAGAAGTGGGTCGGAACCGCGGAGTCGTCTTATTATTCTTTAGCTTTATATTCGGTAAGTAACAGCGAAGTTAAATTGACAGCTGATACTTTACCCTGTTATTACTTACTAATTAGTCAGCGGTGTAAGACATTTTTTTCAAAGTATATTTCATCAGAAAGTAGTCTAAAAATACATTCAAATTATGAAAGGAAAGGAAGCTGTTTTTCAACAACTTATCCACCAGCCAGCAGCTGTTCCTGAAGCATAGATTCTCCTAATCTCTCCTTCAGGTGATCAGGAATGGCAGCTCCAAACTCAGCGCAGAGGAAGGCCTGCTGGGACGCCAGGGATCAACTCTGGCAATGTTTGGACGACAACAATGACAAGATTCAATCCTGTCAGAAGTTCCAGGGAGACTTCGAGGCAAATTGTCCAGCTCAGTGGGTAAAGTTCCTCCTCGTTTTTAAATCATTCGTTGTACTCGTTGAAGCAGAAAGGCCCGAAAACTCAGGAAAAATTTGAAATTTCTTTAAAAATAAAACTAATCTGCACATGTTTCTCATCTTAAGAGATGAGTATCATAGTCTCATATTTTGACTTTATTCGTGTACTATTACTTTGTTGTACAACTTTCTTGTAATTAAAAAAAAAAAAGTTCTTATCCTGGCCCTGATACTCATGGAGATTAACCTTGTTTAAAGTTATTAAAAACTGCCAATTTCAAACCAAACTTCATGAAGGTATGTTGGTGTGAATCATTTATCTTTGAATGGACAGATGAACCAGAAATCTGTGAGATCCAAATTGATCACAATTTGAATCGTTTTCTGTGCAAAAGACTCAAACTACACTTCGACAAAGTTTGAAGACTGGTCTAATGCACAGAATGACTTTGTTGCAGAATTGGGGCTTTTGTTTCGTTTCTTTAATTTTTTCCCCTCCTCTCTTCCTGGCAGGTGAAATATTTCACCAAGAGGAGAGACTTCCTGAAGTACAAAGATAAGATGCAGAGAGAAGGCTTCACACCTGCTGAAGGCCCACAAGTAAACTCCTAACTCCTTCCAAACCGGAGCTCTGGAGACTGACTTTTAATCACATGAGCTCCTGAGTGGAGTTTTCATTGTGAATAGGAAAACGCTTCACCTTTACCATTATTTATGTGATCAGATGAACCTGGCAAGTTATTGGACATTGTTACTTAGAAATACAAAAATTATGTCTGTTTTTTTTTTGTTGTTGTTGCAAATTGGTCTTAATGGAAGATTAAGATCAATGGAATCCACCCAGAAGTGTCTGTGTGGTTTGTATGACCGGATCAACTGTTCCTGTCGCAGAGCATTCAAGATTCTGGATTATGACCACTCTGAAAAAACATCAACATTCGCTAATGTTTTGGAATAAATCAAACCAACAGGGTGATTTTGATGGCTTTTATTGTCGTACATGTATATTGTTTTCCAACTCTAGCGCAACAGGTGGATATGAATACCCTTTCAGAATAAAACAGCTGATTTGAGAATGTTACAGGTCATTAGAAACGGGCAAAAAAAAAACAACCAAAAAACACATTGTGTTTATATTACAAATCAGTGTGTATTTACAAAGGAGTGTGGCCTCCGGGTCAAAAGGCTTCAATGAAACTGTTGCTAGAAACAGGGTTCCTACAGTCTGGAGTTTGATACAAGTTCTTTGTATCAAATGTATCCGTCAATCGGTCCATCCGTTTGTAAGGCCGCCCCTCTGTCCGGTCAGTCCAACTGTCCATTCGTCCTACTTTTTATACACTAATCCACTCATCACTGCATCAATCATCCCTCTACTCATTCTCCAGTCAACCCTTCTGTCCATCATCCTTTACATTTAGAAGTTTGCATAGCTTGATCTTTGGAAGCACCACATTTTGAAGTTAACCTGATCAAGAACTTTGAAGATGAAATTTTGACCCCGTAAATGTGTAGGAACCCTGTAGAAATCTACAAACCACAAAGAAAACTGTAGATCTATTCAGACTTCTAAGGTCTCTGGCAGTACAAAACGGTCACAAATTACATCTTAACTTTTTGTATTTTCTGTGAAAATATAAAGCATATATTTTTGCATTTCTGCTCAGTACAGTGGAGGATTTTGGATAAACCTGACTTTGCCACCACGAGAGTTATTGTGATTTGATGATTGATTAAACTATTGCACAATACAGTCCCGTACTCAGTTTTCAGTCAACCAGAGCTGAATGGACTCTGCTGCCTCACATAAATTCTCCTCTTGCACATAATCCAGTCATGTACTTCCTACACCTAAAAAAAAAAACGGAGCTAATCCAACAACCGAATACTTCTCCCTGCGATCTTAAGGACATTGAGATCTGACGAGACAAAAATACAAAAAAAAAAAACGCAAAGTTTCAAGATCATTTTTAGCAAAGAATACACGATCACTGCTGGAAATACATTCTTGTCGTAAAGCAGAGTAAACAATGTGCAAGATTTAAGAAAGTAAGCCATGAACAGAGGTTCTCCAACATCACAGCAAGGCACCAATGAGCTTATAAGGTTTGAATCCAGGTTTAAAACAGGCAGCCAACATTTTGGCATTACAGGCTTGATACAGAAAAAGCATTTCAAGACTTTTTGAATAAAACAGGCAGCAAAAAAAATAATTTGGGTATTTGGTGCAAAGCAAAGCTCCAAATCAGCTTTAGAACCTCTGCAAAAAATGATTGGTCACATGGAAGTCCTGGCTTGTGTGGCGAATTAGATTTTTATCCACAGATACAAACAGAAGAAAAACATTTGGTTATATGTACAGTAGGTTGACTACACTCACTGGGAAAAACGGTCGAGATCCAAATCAAGCATTCAGAAGGAATTGGACATAATTTGCACAGATTAGTTATGGTCAAAACAGGGGTCAGCTACCTTTACATTTCTGCCTTCAGTCCAGCTAAATGAAACTCAGATCTGCAAGTGTAACATGACCTTTAGAAAAAAAAAAAAGACATTTTATCATTTTTGGAAATGATAAAAGGTTTTAATGCGATGCTCAGGAGTTGTGCAGCAGATGTCACAGTCAACAGCGGGAAAATGGGAGGTTTGTCCCATCAGACCGCCAATTCCCGAAGTGAGACACACACAGAAAAACAAAACTTGTAAAAGTGCATTCAGGCTTAGTGTGTCTCTTAAGACTGCGGGGACCACAGCTTAAAATTTGTTTTTGTTGTTTTAAGATAAAGAGAATAAAATAAATTAAAAAAAACATTTCCAAAAAGAGAACGGACACAGAAAATTATGGCTACCTTTAGTGTCATTCTGTTATGAAAATTTAGTGCTGGAAAAAAACCCGGAAACTATTAAAGCCTTATTTAAAACAATATAAATAAAAAATGTAAAAGTTGGTTCTTCATTATTTTACCCAAAGTATTAAGAGCCATTGTGGAAGGCCCAAATAACTACTTTCGACTCCAGAGCCCCAGGTTGCAGTTCCCTGAGTGGAGAAGTGGCAGCATCACAATTTGAGCGATGGTGCTACAGGCAGTTAACAGTCAAAATGGTGAGTGAAGATCACTGGAGTAGGAATGAAAAAATTATAGTACAATTTCTGAAGGTTAACTCCAATAATAACAGCTCCAGGTTTTTGGATTGTCCATCAAAAGCAGCATCTCCATCTTCTCAGTAAAGCAGACATTTGGACTACAAAAGAGCACCAGATGCTAAATATTTCATGTAGGTTTTTTTTTTTTTAAGTTCATACAGTTAGCATCACTCTCCAGCAGCTTAGATCATTTTGAGCTGGGTGTTTGCATTCACCAGTGTTAATTTAGTCTGTTAAACTTGTTGCTAGCTTCTCATATCTTTGCTAGCATTGTAGCTGGAGTTCTGCTAATAGCAGGACTGTCTGAAGTTAAAAATGTCAATAAAGCTAAGACAGAAGTTCTTGTAGCTCTTCACAATGAGAGGCTAACAAATAATTCATTCAGATCTTAAAAAAATAAAGATTTTAACCTCATTAAAGAGCTTACAGTACCTTCTCCAGTCATAAACACACATGAATCAGAATGCTGGTGTGTTGTCGGTTCAGACTTAACTAGCCCGTATCATGATTTCATCAAGGTAAAAACTGTTGCTGTAGTTGCATCTGTACACCAGACACAGATGATGCTTTGTAGACCCACTAAAAGCCATTAATGTTAGCTTATGCTAACAGTTGAACATTCTAGCCCACTTGCTGCAGCCCCATCGGCTTTTGCGGACAAATTATGTTTTCTAGATGTACCAGAGTGTTAAAAGTCAAACTAGAAACATACCCGCCACAGTATTACGCCAGTTTCTTCTGAGTTCTTCCTCTTTATCGTTTTAATCAGTGAGTGTATTGATACAGTACATCCATAACCACAGCAGAAACCTCTCTTTAACCAGTTGACCAGTGCGCTACGGTAACATGCACATTTAGGTAAAGCATAAAAGAGGTTTCTAACAAGTGGCTAGTTAGCTTATTTCTATTGTAACGTTTACTGCAAGCGTACAAAGAATACATTAAGACACATTTCATTCATGGTGAATTTGTAAAAAACAAAAAACAAAAAAAAAACCTCTTAGTTCTGTTATATACTTGAAATGTCAATACAATATGAGCTCTTAATTTGCCTCAATTAGCTTTCTAATTTGTATTGCTTCTTTGAAAGAATCAGTGTATTTGTAGCAACAGAGGTAAAGTTAATTAGTTGAAGTTCGTTTTTTCCCCAGAGCACAATATGGCCAACTTAAACTGAAGCTAATATTCTAGCTAAGCTAGCTTTCCACCATTTTCTCTCGTCTTCCTTTCCATAAGGCCAGTTCTCTCAGTCTCTTTCTGGGGAAGACGATCCTTTTGACTCTCATGTTTTGTTTGTCTTCTTCATAAAAACCTCTTCTCTTTCTAATTTTACCCCCTGCCCCAACCCCTTCCTATTGGCTCGGGCCTTAGCCCGGCGTTGGTTATAAGCCTCCGGTGACGTTTCTGGCCACTGCCCAGGCGGGGAACTCGGTCAGGTTGAAAAGCGGGACGCCCCAAGTGGTGATGGCTAACATAACCACCGCCACGCCGATCAGGTTCACTCCAAACCCTGCTTTCACCTGGACAGGAAGATTAAAATAAACACACATTAACAGACCTGAAAAGACTTGGGGGGGGGGGGGGAGAAAGAAAAGGAAAATTCAGTTCTAAAAGAAAATAAAACATTATTCTTTGATTGTAGACAAAACAAATCTGAAGCCGTTTGATGCTGCAGGTGCACAGAGTGTGTGTCAGAGACCTACCATGTCGCTGATCTTCACGTGGCCGTAACTGAAGACGATGGCGTTGGGGGGGTTCCCCACTGGAAGCATGACCCCAAATGACACGCACATGGTGGACGGGATCAGAGTGTGGAGGGGGTTGATGAGCAGGGTCTCCGACTGGACCATGGGGTGAAGAAGAACAACACGGATACAGTGAGGGAACATTACAAGGGGGTAGCGAGGGAGAGTGGCTTTTGGTTGGAGATCAAACGGAGCGAAGGAAGACGAGGCAAGGTGGCGATTACAACATGAGGATGAAAAATAATTTAAGAATGAAGATGAAAAAAATTAAGAGAGGAAGCTTTTGTATTTTAAGTTGAATTCACAACAGCAGTTATGAGAGTTCTACAAATATTTGGGATTGTTTATTTAAATGCATGGTGGTTGAGTTTTACTGAACATTATCTAGTGCAACCGAGATGCAATCTAATAAAAACCACTAATATTTCATCAATTATGTTGTGTTTTCTATATTATTACTTTGGGGGGAGGGGATACTCCTAGCTAGCTTGCTAGCTTAGCCGTGTCTCATTTGTGTATTAAGCCATCAGTCGAAGCATGGCTGCCTCCGACTACCAGTACTTTGTCTTTCCTGTTCAAAGTTCTCTTCACTCCCTGCTAGTGTGTTAACTGTGTCCCTTCTCCAGATAAATCAATCAATAGATGACAACGTTGATGGAGCCATCACTGATATTAACTTTGTTTACTCTCCGTCTTTCTATAGACTGTACTCCTAACGCAGCAGTTCTACGTTTAGCCGCGTTTCTTTTATTATCGGCGAAAGTCAAGGACTTAATGTAAGATTTTCATGGCATGCGAAGTGGAGGAGCCGACATACGTACCAGAGCTGACAGGATGGGCAGGAAGACTGTAAGGGTTGCTGGGTTGGAGGCAAACTCTGTGACCGCCGACACCAGGAGGCAGGCCAGCAGGGTGACGGCCCAGGGCGGAAGGCCACTCATGGGCTCCAGCTGCCTGCCGATCCACACCGACAGGCCTGACACCTGCAGGTACGCTTCATTAAACAACCCCACAAATACAAATCTGACCAATCGGAAAAAAATAAACATAAAAACCAGGCTGACTGATGGGCAGAGCTACATGTTGTTGTGTTGCCACATCAGCAGAGTCGTGTGTATTCTACCTTGCAGCCAGCGGCGAGCGCGTATCCTCCTCCCACCAGGATCACAATCTCCCACGGCATCAACCTCTGGAAATCTTTCCAAGTGATCATGGGGGCGAGAGGGTCAGGATCTGAACTGTCTTCTGAAGGTAAAAGAAAAAACACAAGAAACAAAACAATCATAATACAAAGCTGATTACCTTGTTTGTTTTTTTAACATATTTGTGTAATTCTTTGCTGTATATTCTTAAGGAAATTCTACTGCATGATTTACCACTGGATAAAAATTAAAAAAAAAATGTTTTTACTGTTGCACGGGAACCGACCAGAGTTACTGCAGCTGGGTGAGGATGATGAGAAGGGACGCCTGGCGGGGATGAGGAAGAGCAGGAAGCCCAGGAGGACGGACACGGTTGCATCAGTCCTGTAGCCCTTCCTGGAGACAAAAAACAGAAATCCATCGTATCCCGCAACGGTGCTAATGGGATTGTTTTTGCCGCGGACGGTGGAGCCACTGAGTACGACCACAGGAGGAGTGTTTGCAACGTCCGGAGCCGCTTACTTCTCAAAGAGCGACGTCCAGCCGGGCACGAAGCCAGGCTCTCTGGTGAACCACAGCAGAGTCATCAGGATGAAGAAAATCCCAGTCACCACCTCAGGGTAGCTGCAACGCAACCACAAAAAGCATGTCAGCAACTGTTGCACCAGTGGGCATCGCAGCTACGTGTGGGTGTGACCTCAGACGAGTTGGATACAGACGTTTCAACTCCTCCATTTCAAAATTTGTCACCTTTACAACTAGAAAAGTGACTAAATATTAAAAACAGTATTTTTTGCGAAAGAGCAGCATAAAGTAGTGCAAACAAAATGCAGCATTTTAGCTTAGTTAGTATTACTAACGTTATTTCTATTTGCTAAATTCCAGGAAGCTGCCAGTTTTTAGAGAATTGTTGTTACTTTTGTTGAATTCAAACATTCATCTGGTTGGCATCAATGTGCATCACTGTACAAAATGTTTGCCTTGGGTCAAACCTGTTGGGTTTCTCTCCACAAACGTCTGACAGGTTAACTGACTCATCTGAGTTAACTGTGTTTTAAGGTCACACCTGAAACCAACTGCTTTCTCGTTCTTGTCATTTTTGTAATTTTAAGTTGGCTGAAACAAGAAAGGTTTAGTTGGATTTAACTTCTGATTACAAATGTGTCCAAACCTTTGTCAATATTCTGCTAATGTCAAAGAAATTGATGGTATATTTGCAGTGGAATGAAAAAAATGAAAAAAATAAAATAAAATAAAAACAATTAAAATCTCATGTGAATAAGTTTGTTCACGCGAGAAGTCATTAAAAAAAAAAAAAAAACAAGCTTCTCCACGATCCTCCAGCTACTTCCTGCCGTCTTCTTTTTGTGGAGTCACATGATCGTCCGGTTTTTGATCATGTGACTCGTGTGTGACGAGAAAAAAGTGTTTCAATTGATGTTTTGCAAAATAAAAGAATTTTGATACGGGGGGAAAGAAAAAAATGTCATCCTTTTTAATCAGAAAAGTTTTTTTTAATTGCCATGTTTCTATTAAGCAAATTTGTTTATTTCAAAATGTCAAAATGCACAATTATATGGTTAATGGAAACACAGTTAGTGAGAAAAAAAAAGAAAAAAAAAAGGTAAAATCCAGCTGGAGGATCTGCAGCCAGACTTGAAAATTGAGTTTTTAAAAAAACGATTAACTTTAACATTTCTGAGCTACTTTGTGTCGATGCGTCACTTAAGAAAAAAAATCCCAATAAAAACAAAGAGTTTTCCACACGAGCCTCTCCAGTCACCTGATGGGGCCCAGCTTGGCATACTCCTCCTGGATCCGTTGCTCAGACATCATTTCTCTCCTGGTTTTGCGCTTCTTACTCAGCGAACACGTCTCTCTGAAGCTGAGCACAGAGACACCAACGGATTACCGTAATGATAAGATGCGAGCGTGAGCAATAATAATAATCACACACCTGGATGTGTCTGACGGTGAGAAGAAGAAAAAAAAAAGAAAAGAAAGAACGAACGAAAGAAATAAGTGCACTCACTTGCAGCCGAGGAAGAGGAAGTGCAGCCAGAGCCAGGTGAGCACCAGCATGATGATGGCTATGGGGAAGCTGAAGATGAACCAGGTGCCGAAGTTGATCACCTTCGCCTCCGGATAACGACTGGAAAAGGGGAAAAAATCCAGACAGAGAGACGGGGAGGGAACTTTTAGCGTTTTAAAAGGACAGATGAGAACAAGCAGGTGTGTCATAGTTCAGCTGATATGAATGAAAAACAACAATCAAACCCCGAACCGTTTCCAAACCGAGTCATGCCTGTTGAGACTGACAGCTGATGGTCTCACAAATCTGAGCTCCAACAGGTGGAGTCAGTCACTGGAAACCCGCAGACTCAACCGGATTTATTTCACTGAAACCAAAACTTCAGTTGGATTCAAACAAATTTGGTTCTGTCAAGCAGCTATGAGCGGTAGCTACGCTACCTGTGGTTAATAATATTTCCAGCATCTTCACTTATAGTCAGGACAAAACAAGGACAAGAGTGATCTTAAAATAGAATATTTCGATTAATTAATTAGTAGATTTTAATGCGCTACAAATTTTAGCATGAATGATTTTTATTTTTTTGCACACAAAAGTTCCAAGCGGAACCTTTGTATTCGCATGTTTCTGGTACATCCGTAAATCTGACACACACACAACATCCGCTGAAAGCGACAGATGTTCCCCTAGGTCCACTATGGCTGAATGTTTGCTTCTAAAAACAGTATGATTGGATGCTAAAAAAACAACTACTGTTGTGCTAAAAGGAGTTAGCTTAGCAGCGAAGGTATTAGCATCTCAATGCTAAACATGTAGCCAGCACAGACATCCCTAACACTAGGAATGTCCAAAGTCCACATTCTTAAAGAAGTTCCTGAAACATTTCCTGAACATCACCTTGCACCAATCGGACTGAGTGACATGATTAAATTGACGGCGCAACACATGGCTACACAGTGGTGGCAGCATCATGCTCTGGGGTTGCTTGTCTTTGAATGTACCTCAGATATTTAATCAAGGTTTTCTCAATAGCTCGGTTTTAGAAAGCTGAAAATAAAGGTGATATCCTCACAATCTGATCGCTTTGGAGAACTTTTGGAAGACAGAGTGTCTGAATATGACTAACTCGATAAAGTTTTACTTTAAGCATTTCTGCAACCACGTCATTTTTTTTTTTTTTTTTGGTAAAAAAAAACGGGACTTGCATACTTTTGAGAGCTACTGCACTCTCTACATGTCCATCACGAGTCTTGTTTTTAGCAAAGAGTTAACTTTCTCAAAAGAGTCCCGTTCCCGGAAATATACTCTTAGGATTACCTCTGCCACACACATACACACGCACACACAGATGCACACGCGCGCACACACACACACACACAAAAACCCAACTGCGCGGAAAATAAAAGGCATGACCTTTGCCCACTGAGCTTTGACATGAAGGAGGCCATTCTGTGGGGCTTAAAAACACTGGCTGGAGAAAATCGGCTCTATTAGGACTGTACAGGCTGATTAGTTTGATTTAAGACCCTTCAAGGCCCCCGGGTTCTGATTTCACACAGAGTGTTAAATCACAGCAACTCGGTCGCCAAACCTAGCTGCACATGTGTTCAAAACCAAATGGAATGATGGCATCTCTGGTCATTATGAGCTGCTGTTACTGTATCAGCTTCTGTATTTGTTTAGCTTCCATGTTGTTTGAAATATCAGGAAATTTTGGATAAAACTCTGTTGGCATCAGAATAAAAGCAAATTATCGTTTTGCTCTCTCAACAAAATGAATTAGGAAAAAAAAACATTTGGCTAAAAAAAAATGTCTTAAGATTTTGAATTACACGTTAAATCCAAATTTATAAAAAAAAGAAAAATCAAAACCTGCTATTGGGCTAACGTGACAAACATTAAGCTAAGTAGATCTTTTGAGGTTAAGAATAAAAATTCCCCACACCTGTTACCAGTTAAATTGCTAATATTGAAGAAAATCAATACTCACTGTCTGGGTTTTTTCCCAGTTAAAGCTCAATTGTTGATTTCTGAAACCTCCACCTGCTCACCACAGTGGTCTAAGGTTGTTTTAGCCTCTGAATATGAAGCTGTAAACAGAACATGGACCTACGTGTTGAACTGCTCGGCGAAGATGAGGTTGGTGGACGTCCCGGTGATGGTGATCAGTCCTCCGATGGTCGCTGCGTAGGTGATGCTGAGCGACAGGCATTTGCAGATCATGTGGTCCCTCTTCGTGGGGTACTGGGAGTCTCTTCTGGCTCTCACTCGCTTCACGTTTGGGATCTCTACGGCAACCTAGAGAGGAATCACAGGAATGCTTCGTCTGAATTCAACACTATGATTTGCGGGGAGCCGCTGAGAGAGTTTAAAGGGGCTGCGTTTTGTCCCCGACCTGCGGTAGGTGTCCATTGCTCTGTCGAACAAAAGTCTTGTTCAAGACGGGCTGAAGACCGAAACCGTTCGGCTCACCCGCCTGACCCTAAGGGGCGAAAGGAGAAATTTGTGTATGTTATTATTTGCATCTTTTTATCCATTGATCATTTCATATTTCCCACGTTTTGTCAAATTACAATCACAAACTTTACAGGATAGGTGAACACAAAGTTCATTGGGAGGTGAAAGGAAAAAGGATGAATAGGTGGTTTGTAAATTTGCATTCTAATAGAAAAGTGGAGTGTATTTGCATTCAGTCACCTTTGCTCTAAAACCCCAAAACTAAAATCTGGGTCAGCCATTTGTGGGCAGAAGTCGCCTCATTAGTAGATCATGTGTATTTAGTGAAAAAAACGTATGTGTCACAATAAGAAAAAACATTTAAAATCCATCTTTAGCGTGAAATATGGCTGGTGGCAACGTCACGCTGTGTGGAGGATATTCACTTAAACTGACAATGACCGGTTCTAAACAATGAGAATTTTTTTTTTCCTCTAAAGTTTTGCCTTAGGACCAAAGCAGCAAACAAACTAAGCTGTTGCTTAGGGCCTCCCATAGATGCTTGAATTCTAACAAACAATAGATCTAAAAGTCTTAGATTTGTTTATTGGGAATGGGAATACTGTTAGAATTAATTTGATATTTTCTGTAAGAATTAAAGGAATTGGGAAGTTTGCTTTGCAAACCTGAAAAATTATTTTTTGTTGTTAAATTCTTGCATTGGCAGTCACAATTTAAATTTTGGTGGTTTTTTTGTTAATAGGTAGAGGGGCCCCACATCAACTCCTGCCTAAGGCCCCACGCCCCCAGGGCCCGCTCCTGTTTAGGCCAGTAATTTAAATGCATGTTTTTTTTTTTATTTCACAAAAAAACATGTAAGTTTGTGGTTGTAATATAAGAAGAAGGTTTAAAAGCGATGAAACATTTTTTCAGTGCACTTCACTTAAACTGTATTTTACCTCAGTGAAGGAACAGAGATCCTGTTTGGGGCGTTCATTCCTTGAAAGGAGAAAAAAAACAAACAGTTAATCTGAATCAGATTCACAAACAAAATGCAAACACAAAATGGTGCAATGAAAAGAAGTCTGTCAAATTTACTACACACTTAAATACAGCCAGAATTGTTTTATGATGAAGACAATAAAAGTTTGGAAAACACATAAAATATGAACGAACGTACAGAAATGTATTTAAATAGTTTTTATGTTGTCATTTAAAAATGAATTAAGTTTCAACATATTTAACACCAGAAGACGGATGGGGGGGAAAAAATGCATGTCCAAAGTTAATTATGAGAAGACAGCAAATTAATATTGATTAAAGTAAATTTCATCATTGAAGATGTAATAAGTGACTAATAACACTTCAGAGTAGGAACCAAAATATGCAGAAAGCCAATATATAATATAACATAATATAATATAATATAATATAATATAATATGTTAGTACTCTGGGGTAAGAAAACTGACTTACTTAGAGAGATAACATGTCTTGTAAAAGAGATTTTGTAAAAGTTACAGGAATTATTTGTTAAAGTAATTGTGGAAAAAAATTGGTATGATTGTCAAACACAGCAGAAAATGGCTAAAATATATTTTTAAACAGCACTATAAATCGACATAAAAAAAATCAATTATGATGGAAAATTTGGCTGTAAACAAAAGGGGACTTACACACATTACCCTGTGGTCCACCTTAAATAATTTTAATTGAAAAAAAAAAAAAAATCAAATTTTGTGCTTGTAGTATCCACCACACAATATTCATCTTTACTATAACGGAACCCAAATAAAGCCTTGTAGAAATTCAAATGTATTAGCATAAAGATGTTGACAGTGAAAGAAGAAAGTTGATTAATAAGGCAGTAAGGAGAAAGACATATAAAACAAGACTCTACACACATACTGTTCATTCTGATAGAGCAGCTCTAGCTGGTTCTTGTCCAGGTTCTCCTCTTTGGTTGAAACAGCTGCAATATAACAGACAAAAATTATCAAAAGGTTCTCTGCATCACATTTACCTTCACACAGCTAAAAAAAAACAAAAAAAAAAACAATTTGTTAGTCCTGAAAGTTTTCTTCCGATTTGTTTTTGTTCACATCTATTTGACAATGTTTCATCATTAAATGTCAGACAAAAATAACCAGGGTTATTTTCATTCAAAACTACATTTTCAATTGATTATTTCATCAATTGCTGTCAATTGCAGTAAAGTTGTTTTAGAAAACGGTTTCCAAAAAAAAAAAAAAAAAAAACTTTACTCAAAGAAGTGTAGAATCAGAAAACCATAGAAACTGTCTGTCCAGTTCGCTTCCTGCTTCTGGTCTCTGGTCCACTTGGCGTTCACGTATGAATTCGAACCACAACACAGTTTACTTTAAACGAACTGAGACCTGCGTTTGTAACGGTCTAGAGTTAATTTTTTTGGTCCGCATCAGAATTCAATTGTGCATTCACACCTGGGCAAACGAACCGGACCCTCTAGAAAAATGAGCTGGAGTTTGGATAAAGCAAACTAAACAGGGTTCATTTTCTAGTATTCACTCAGATTATCTTATATTAAAATTAACTTGAAGATCTAAAACATCAGCAAAAGCTTAAATTTGTCAGGGGTTACATTTTTCACTGCGCTACATGCAGTGATCTGGAAACAAACCCTTGGACCCACCGCTGTCCTCTTCTGGAGCATCGCCGCTCTCCGAGTAGTCGTGGGAGTCGGCCAGGCCAGTGCAGATGAGCTGCTGCAGGACGGCCTCGGCGATGGGCATCACCATGGCGGTGGTGGACGTGTTGCTGAGCCACATGGACAGGAAGACCGTGCAGCACATGAAGCCCAGCACCAGCCTGAGTCACAAAGTAAAAATCATCTTCTGTTTTTTTTTTTTTTTTACTATTTAGATGAACATACATGGGACTTTCACAAATGTTTTCACTTTGTAATTTAACGGCTTGAAATCTGGCCTCTGTCTCTTTAAGAAGCTCCTGCCCTTTCTGAAACTCTGCCTTCAGAAAGTCATCACAACATGGCTCCTCTATTAACACTTTAACAATGTTTTTTACTAGTGTTTCACAGAGAAATAGTTCCTATAATGAGCACAGTGAATGTGGAGTTCACATTCACTGTGCACCAAGTGTTTGCTAATTGCTACTGGCTAGTCTTAAGGGACTGAGTGGGGGAGGGTTGCTCTGTGAGACAGAGGCTAGGAAGCTTGGAAATGAGTGAGAAATCCTTTAATCTCCCAAGGCAAACACTCCAGTTATGTTTTTGATGAAGGAATAACTTTATAACATGACGTAACGCTAACAAAATGTAACATAATGCTGAACCTTTAAAAAATCTTAAGTATATGACTCACATCCCAGGTTTTGCCCCTGCAATCATCACCATGCGCAGTGCGATGCGTTTGTGCAGGTTCCATTTCTCTATGGAGGCGGCCAGGCAGATGACTCCCATCAGCAGCAGAGTGGTGTCCTTACAGTACTCTGCTGCTACCTAAACACACACAAACACAACAAATGGTCATGTTAGTTCCCAAAGCAGACACTATTGAAACTGAATTATGGACCAAAACATCTAGCAGAGGAAATCTAAGGAAGCTTGAGAAGGAGTCTTTCAGCATTTCCTTCCCTTGTTGGGGTCGACAGTTACAATTTACTGTTGTTCTTGTTAATCTGCTCCACTTCCCACCCACTGTGTTCATGGCACCCAGCGCTGTGTAAGCCCCCATCGCCTAACCTCTCCCCTAAAAAAAAAAAAAACAGACGGATTTTCTCCAGTCGAGTTGCATCAAATCACAAACTTTTTATGTTTGTTCTGTTCACTTCAAAGGGTACCAAAAGCACCGACCTTCACATGGAATATGTAAATATGTAAATGTGGAAAAAAAGTACACCCCCTCTGAAGTGGAGGCATTTTATGTGAGGTGCATAAAAGTACTTTTAGGGCAAGTGCTATAAAAAAAAACATGGCTGAGCATTGAAGCTAGCTAGCTATCTAGGCAGCAACTAGTTAGCTAGTTGCCGCCAAGCTAACTGGTTGTTTCACAGTTTTTCAACAAATTTGGACCCACTCTACTTTAAAATCTAAAAAAAGACTAATCCAATCTGAACTGAACAGAGAACTTTAATATGACTAATTAATTCCTGCGGCCGAAGTATTTACCTCAGCTAAAGAGCTGAATGTTAACAATGAAGAGACAAAAAGACCAACTGCTCTTGATTAGCCATCTTAAAACAGTGTTTGAGGAGGCACATTTATGGTTTTAAAATGTCTGACTAAACATCTTAAACTGGTTTATGTTTCTGATAACTTAATAAAGATAAACAGCTAATGTTTTGCTTTCACAGTGGTGATTTTTATCCCATGAAAGTTGGAGGTGAAACAGCGCTCTGCTAAGAATACCATTAAAAATATTAAGATGAAGTGGTTTCTAAATGAGAAAAGGACAAAAACAAAAAAAATCAAAAACAATGCAAAAAAGAAAAAAAAATATGAATACGATTCACTAATGCACTACTGGTGCCGTTCCAAGACTCAGGTCAAGAGAAGAATTGCTTTGTACTGGCAGAGAGGAGGAGTTTATGTATTTATTTTACTAATAATCTGGCACACTTTCAATAAAATTCAAATTCAAAAATACTTTATTCATCTCAGAGGGAAATTAAACGTTATTGTAAGAAGGATTTCCTGCAGCTCACAGTATTACAGCGGTTTGGAAGAAGCTTCTGACTGAATACACTTTTGTTGTTTAATTCTTCATTACAAAAATTCATTCAGATGTTTCACAGTCGTCCCCAAAACAGAAATAACTTTGTTTTTTTGTTTTTTAGCTTTTTTAAGTCCTTGGTTCTGATATTGCTGCCACAATAGACTTAAAGAAGATATACAGGCTCTTGCTAAATGTAAATCAACAGGTTTTCTTATGGCATAAGATTTACTTTTTGTGTCAAGTTTAAATTAATTAGGAAAATTATTACAGTTAAGCTGCAATACAGATTAAAAAAACCCCTAACAATTGTAAATGATTTCCAAAAAAAAACCTAACTAAATTAAATAAATACATAATTAATTAAATGTACCATAAAATGAAAAAAAAAAGCTGAATTAAATTCACAGACTTTGTATATATAGACTTTGTTTAAATATTTAAAAAGTTATTAAATGTATGAATTCGTCGACTTTATCAGTCATTTCCTCTGGTTGATGGTCATAGCCCCGCCCACAGCCCCTCCCATAGCCCCGCCTCTCGGTGTGAATGAGCAAGTTTGACCAATGGTGATTTCACATTGATGCAGCAACAACAGGAACCATAAAATAATGAACTACATATTTAATTACCTATAGGCATTTTAATGATTTAATGACGTAAAAATATTGTCTATTAGATAAATTCATTAAACATCTATGTATTTCATGGTATATTTAATTAATAATTTAATGGCATTTTGGTTCAATTTTGTCCCTCTGTATTGATTTGCCCAGCTATATGGTTTAGCTTAATATTGACTTAGTTGCAGTATGCCAAAAGAGAGAATCTACCGACATGATTTTTCTTCTTCTCAGGTGGACAAGCTATGCAAAGTGAGACATGCTTGGCTTCTCCAGCTAAAACTTGCCACCATTTCAGTCTACATGTTGACTTATTCAAGCGAAACAGAACAAAAGAATTGTAAAAGGTCAGAAAGGATTATAACATATTCTCGCTGTACTTTTAATACGGCCCTCTAAACCGCAGAAACCTCCAAGAACCAGGTCAACGTTCCCACTAATGCTACTCCAAACGGCAGGTAAAGTTTTACTTTTAACCTGTGGAGCTCAAGCGTGGAGGACAATAAAAGTCTTGAAATGTTGCATAAATCTCTGCTAGCATATTTTTAGAAAATACTTGAAAGAGATTACAGTGTAGCAGTGCAGCGGCAGATTCTTTACCGCTTGGACAGAGCCAGCCCGGTCACACGAGGCGTTCGGATCAAAGTTTATGTAAGGCTAATGAGGAACGTGAAGAGCAAAGGAAAGTTGGTATGAGAACAACTAACATGATCATTTTTTCCATGCTTATGTAATAAGGGTTAGTTAGTTAGGATGATGGGCTCTAGGTCAGTCAGATAAATATGCAAAAGAAAATTCTATCGGTGCCCATCCTTCCTTCCTAGTGTCCTACCTTTCCTCCTATTATTCTTCCATGCTTCCTAGAGTTCTTCTTCCCTTCCTAAAGTCACTCCTCTCCTCCTAGTATCCTTCATATTGTCTTTCCTAAAGTCTGAGGATTGACATTTTCTTTTCTACAAAAGCCTGAGAGAAAAGAAGCTCCAGCTGGTTGGTGTGGGGGGATCATGAGCCTCACCTCGCTGGACTTGAGAACGCCAAAGAGAGGATAGAGGAATGCCGGGACCAGGGCAGCGGCCCCCAGGGGCACGGCCTCCGAGACCCAGTAGACCGCCGTCACCATCAACACGTACGCACAGCACGCTTCCTGCAAACCACAAAACAATCCATTAGATCCACGTAGAAACAGCAGTTACTGTAGCGTTTAGCAACATTAAGAGTAGAGAAGTCAGAGTTCCTCATCTACGCTGAAGATTTAAAATTATTATTTCATTGCAATATTACAGATGCCAACATGCAGGCTTCTCATATGCTAGCATTTTAAACATTAGCATGGGTGTTAGCAGGCTCTTTGGCCCTAAAAACTGACTCCACGTCTCATATTTTTAAGATGCCAGGATTACCAATTACTCCCATCAATCTTGCAGAAAACGGTTGTTCTTGATTAAATAAATGATAACAGCTTAAGTAAATGCTTTATTTAGTGTTAAACATGAGCAGTCACATGCTTTGTGAGCTTGAAGTTTTATGTAAGAGAAGCGTTGAGTGTAATATCTCGATGTGGCTCAATTAATCTTAAATGAATAAACTCAGGGGAGGAGGAACATGTCCGGCATGTCCAGACCTGTTTGAATCGTACACCTTCTCTAAGCAACGACTCCAAAGAAAATCACAGCATAAATCACTTGTTAGGAGCAAGACAACGTTTGAAATGTTCAGTTCAGAAATCTGAGACATGTTAGGTGAAGATAAAAGAGAAAGATATTTCCAAGTATCCTTCTCTGTAACAACACAGAAGCATGGCAGTAGAGTCGTTATGGTCTGGGTTCGCTTTGGGACGCACTAATCAGCAAGGGTTATCTGCTGTTGTTCCTTGATCGTCTCCTAGCTTCAATTCCTTTCCTCTGAATTCTTTCTTCCTTCCTTTCCAACTCTACAGGTCTTTAATACATTCAGTCTCGGAGTGCTAAGGGCAAACCTCACTAGGTTTACAACCAAGTACCTACAGAGAGTAAATGGTAACTGGCCTGTACTCGCATAGTGCTTCATCGAGTCCAGAGGACGCCAAAGTACATCACTGTAGAGCAGGGGTGCCCAAGTCCAGTCCTCGAGAGCTACCATCCTGCAACTTTCAGATGCATCCCTGCTTCAACACACCTGAATCAAATGAATGGCTCGTTACCAGGCCTCTGTAGAGCTGATCCCGGTCTGTTGGAGTAAGGATACTTCTAAAAGTTGCAGGATGGTAGCTCTCGAGGACTGGACTTGGGCACCCCTGCTGTAGAGTCATTCACGCTGATGGTGGTGAGCTACTGGACAGTAGTCACAGCTGCCCTGGGGCAGTAAGACAGGTAGTCAAAGTCATCTGCATGGTAACAACAAAGACACGTCCATCATGAGAGACCCTGGTGGCAAACAACCAAGTAACTGACATCAAGACTATAAAGCCTCCAATGCTTTAAGGGTTTGACCCTACGTCTAACACCCCAGGACTGTAGTCAGGGACTGACGCGTGTCTCAGCCACCATCAAGTACGAAGATCCCAGAGTACACTATTCAGGCTGTTCTATAAACACCTAACTGAAAAAGGTAATTGGGACTAAAAAAAAAAAAAAAAACCCAACAACCTCAAAGCAAAACATAAAACTCAGATTCAGACATATAAAGACAAACGTACTGTATATTACACCAAGCTATAGATAAAGACTTTTTTTTTTCCTTCCCTACATGCCTGCAGGGCTCAGCTTATTTAGATTAAAAAATAAAATAAACTTTTTGCAAATTGCCTTTCTAACCTAAATCTGCAAGGTTATATAAGTAGGATTGAATTTGATTGGTTGTGAATGATTGTCTGCTTGCATTGTTGGACTGGATTGATACATTTGTGGATAGGATTTGGACCCAATTTTGCAGTCAAGAAACACGTTTCTGTTACTCTCATAAAAAACATTTTTACACACGTGATAAACAAACTAGGAAGCCTCCAACTGACCCTCTAGGTGGCATTTTCAAAACCCACCATGACCGTGCAGTCGGATTGACTTCCTTTAGTTTCCTCGTGTTTCACTTCAAGCCTCCTCTGAGCCGGGCGGCGCGGTGACGCAGTGTGCTTCCGCAGGCGGCATTAGCCCCGCGCAGACTTAACCGTCACCACCTTCAAGGATTAGGATAATGTGAGTTTGTTCTGAGATTTCAGGGAGCTTTTCAACAACCACCCATTATCAGGGAGTTCTGTTCTTTTTAAGTAATTATGAAAAGTGTTAAAAACATCTGGTAAGCCCGATTAGCTGTTAAAAATGGCCGTAATCTGACCGTAAATGTTTGGGAAGTTAGCCAAAGTCAGGCGGAGGTTTGTTTCTCCGCTCTTCGTTTCATTCATCTATGCGCTAAATAAAAAATAAATAAAAAAATCACTTCAGTTCGCAACATTTTTAATTTCTAAAAGATCATCTGAAACCAAATCCGTACTTATTCACATCCCTTCATAATTTTCACATTTCTTCACACTGACACACTTAAATGTGTTTTACAAATAGCTTAAAAAAAGTGGCAAACTTGTTTTCAACCCTAAAAAACTACTTTTTTTTTAACACTGTAGTTTATTTTAAAGGTATTATAATAAAGGGGTTAAACACAAACAAATGCCACAGATTTTATTGCTAAAAATGTATATTATGTTATTCCACTTCACAAATATCAACCAGGAGTGCAAATGTGGTCAACCTAAGAAATATTCTGACAAAATGATTTTCAATCCGTTTCTGAGCCGTCTGCAGGGTTTAGGAGTCTAAATCTCTCCTGTGGATTTTTAAACCTTAAAAAGAGCTCAGATGATAAAGCTGAAAACAAAACGAGAAGATTGGAGCTCAGAAGCGTTCTCGCACGCAAATGTGCAACTAAACTGTAAATCACTTCTAAACGCAGCCCAGATTTGCAAAGACTTTGTTTTTGGCAGCGCTCCTCTCTTTTGTTCGAGTTTTGACACGTGAATCACAAAGAAACGTTTAAAGAGGAAATGAAGATGCCACAAAAAAAAAAAAAACACGTAGAAAATGGAAACAGACACAGGAGGTTGATGAGCAGTCACTGTTAACTGATTATTGGTCCTGATTGCTGATCGACGATCCTCTGTTATCATTCAGTTGATTCGCTTTAGGGCCACAAGTTGGAAGCTGAACTCTTTGCTTCCGGACGCATCTCAGTAAAAAAGTCTGATTATGGCAAAAGTTACGACATGGGTCAACGGATAAAAAGTTGCTTTCAGATTAAATGTGGTTTCATCGGAAACATGAGAAATTCTTAGTCGTATGAAGATAAATGCATCAATACAATTTTCCTTAAAGCAAACTTTTCAGACAGGAAATGATTTGTAGTTTAAAAAGAAATGTAATTTTTAAAAATTTCTGAAGACTGCCTATGTCTAATCAAAGCCAGCTAGCTTTCTTCAGTCTTGTTGGACGATTATGTAATTTGTTTTCACACCATTAAATACCATTTCTAATTCTGCTGTAGAAAAAACACAATCAACTCATTATTCTGTTAATAGTGTAGCATCCATAAAATGATCAGTGGATAAAAAAAGGCCGTTTTCTTGGGAAATTCTGCTGCATAGAGCCATTAATACCTGGGAATTTTATTCCCAGATATTAAATTGATCCTTAAGTACATATTAAGAACCGGCAAGATGGCGATGTTATGGGAAAAGTAACGTATCCCAACCTGACACAGGAAGACATTGTGAAATCCACAACTTTGATCCCGATATACGTTTCCTTTTCAAACAGGAAGAGCATCAACAGGGACAAATTTCAAAGATTCCATCTTCCATGACAGCTTTTAGTCGTTGAACACACTTTTCAACACGGCAGACACACAGCAGCTATGAATGGTTTCCCTGCTAATAAAAACTGTTTTCTTGAAGAATGTCTTTGAATGCAACACAATAACCTTTTGAAAAGGGTGGAAGGTATTCAAAGAAAACGACATCAAACCAAACTATTCCCATCTGAACATCCCCTTGATTATCTCATCAGCCGACAGCCATCCAGTCGACTGATGAGGAAATGGGAACAGAGGAAAGCACACATTGGTTTAAAAACCTGCGAGTGATGAAATCGATGATAAACTGTTTCAGTCTGTGTGCAAAACCAGATAAGAAAGACAGCAGGCAAGCACACATGGAAAGGCCATTACAAACACTTAAGATATCACTGAGACTGGACTTTACAGATAAAAAGTAGTAGAGGTTATACTACATCAGGGTAGCTTCCTTTGTTTAATCAAATACTGGAGCCATCCAGTCTGATATTGTCACATTTTTAGTCCTAGAAAGCAGAGACAGCGCAGACATGCCAATTAAAAAGCAACATAGACAATCCACACAAATCGTTTCCTGGTCCTACACCAAACTAAAGACCCTAATTTAGGAAATCAACACTATCCTGGATTTTTTTTTTTTTTTTTTAGGTTCTAGGTTAGCCAACCACGCTTGGCTAGAAAAGGCGTTGGAGACTCTACTGCTTTTAAAAAGGTTTG
>NW_015112802.1:213678-214718 GCF_001443285.1 Poecilia latipinna | reverse complement strand
TCGATACTTGGACCTCTTTTGTTTTCTCTATATTTGCTTCCCCTTGGGTCAATATTTAGGAAACATAATATTGCTTTTCATTGCTATGCGGATGATACACAAATTTATGTGCCTCTCAATCGTAAGGGAATCAATACAGTACCAATTTTAATGGAGTGCCTTGATGACATAAAAACTTGGATGGCTCTGAATTTTTTGAATTTTAATGAAAGAAAGACGGAAGTTATTATTTTTGACCCTGGTACTACCTGCAAGTCCACTCCTGTGGACTTGGGTCCGCTATCACATTACGTAAAGCCATTTGTTACAAATTTGGGTTTTGTAATGGACGCAAATTTTAAGTTGGACAAGCAAATCAGTGCCGTTGTGAAAACAAGCTTTTTCCATTTGAGGCGGCTTGCAAAGATTAGGAATATTGTATCAGAGGAGCACTTTGAAATATTAATCCATGCTTTTATCACAACACGACTGGATTACTGTAATTCCTTATATGTGGGTGTTAGCCAGTCTTCCTTGTCCCGTCTTCAGCTGGTCCAGAATGCGGCTGCTCGGCTCTTAACTGGATCGCGGAAGAGAGAACATGTTACCCCGATTTTATACTCTCTGCACTGGCTGCCGGTACATTTCAGAGTGCATTTTAAGATTCTTTTATTTGTATTTAAATCTTTAAATGGCCTTGCTCCCTCCTATCTCTCTGAGCTGCTACATATACACTGTCCTCCTCGAGCTCTTAGATCAGCGAGCCAAATGAACCTGGAGGTGCCGAGGACTTCCAGGAGGCAGAGAGGAGACAGGGCGTTTGCTGTTGCAGCTCCCAAACTTTGGAATTCTTTACCTATGTCGGTAAAACAGGCCTCTTCTTTAGCAATTTTTAAATCTGCTCTTAAGACTTACCTTTTCCGGTTTGCCTTTGATTCAGTTTGAGCTGCTGCTTTCCTGTGTTTATCTGGGTATGTTTATGTATTGTATAGGGTGTTTTAAGTCACTGTATTGTTGGTTATAGTGTGTTTTAATTTATTTGATTAATTTTGTGATTGTAC
>NW_015112802.1:206430-210588 GCF_001443285.1 Poecilia latipinna | reverse complement strand
ACACACACACACACACACACACACACACTCACACACAGAGGAAGGATCGTTCTGAACAACTGTCGCATTCCTGACGCAGTCTGAGGTCCGCGTTGTCGTAACGAAGCCACGTGGGGGCCAAAATCCAGCATGGAGGTGGGTTGATTATGTAACTTAATTGCACGGATTGTTGTTTTTTTTTTCTCCCCCCTTTGTCATGAAGTTTTTTTTTTGTTTTGTTTTTTTTAACTTTGTGCTTTAATGGCCACGTCCTGTGCCAAGCATCCAACACCACTGACGTAACAACATGGACGTTGGATAATAAAGTTCGACAACCAGGACACCCGCTGTATAGTAGATCCCTTAAACTGTAAAAACCTAAAAAAAAAAAAAAAAGTACATTCATCTAACAAGGGGAGAAAAATCTTATGTTAAGAAGAAACTGTTTTTAACTTTAGCAGTCCCTTAAAAATATCAATAAACCAGATTTTCAAGCATTGCTTTACTCTCTAATTTAACTAGAGCTGCTATACTCTTCAAAATGGGAAAGACTCCAAACTTTCCCATTAAGCTAGGTTTATAGTTTGGTACTTTGAACCACACCTGCCAGTTTTCCTCACACGCCATTATTTCTGAATTATTATACCCACTCGTTAACCTCAGAATTTTGGTAAATTAAAATGTTTTTTTCCCCCCCAACACAAACAGGCCGGGGCGCCGTAGCGGCCATACCGCCGGGCTTAGCAGATTTTCTGGGGTAAAACCCTGCAGTCAGTGGATGAGAAGAAGGGAATAAAAACTGCAAAGGTTTCCGTTGGTCAATGAGTGACACAGAAAGCCATAGATGCCGTTTATGCCAAATTATTTCTAAGACAAAAAAAAAACAAAAACACTGGAAACATGTTTGGCCACATGCCAAGTGGTTTGGCAGATTATTTGGGGCCATGAGCCATCCGGACAAGATGAGAAGACAAAACAACTGAAAACGTAATCAAACCCAGTCGTTGTCACCATGGCAACATTTTCTTTTTAATCTAGATAGTTTGTCTCGATTTCATTAAGATCATCTGTGCAGCACGATAAGTAAAATACATTTCATACAGACTCTGCAGAGTTAAATCAACACTATGCCGAGTCTATTTGGTCCTTATCAGAATTGGTGTTAATTTAACTCTTTACAGAGTTGGTTCAACAAGAAATTGAGTCATTTTAACACTTGAAAAAGTCAAAATTACTCAACCTAGTTTTGAAATAACTCATTGTCTTGAGGCGAGATTTTTGTCATACAATCTCCTGAATTTCTCCTCTGTGGAACAATAAAGACCATTTCTATCAGACAGATTAAATAACTGTCTTTTATAAACATCAGCAGCAGATCTACATATAAAAGACCCAGAACTATTTACAACTTTTCCTCAAAGTCCAGTTTAAATCCAATAGAATGTATTCCAACAGTCCAGTTCTCACACAGTGCAGCACAGTAAGTGTCAGGAATGTATGGAAGAGCTTTGTCTAATCTCTGGGAGCTGGTTAATGTCATCAGAAATTCACTTTGATTGAATTTGTCGTCGTTTCAGATAAACCAGAAAACGACTTTCATGACAGTGAGGAGTTGAATTGTTCCAAACGCTCTGGAGTAGGAGCTCCTGGAATCGACCATTTCTAACCAAACCAGATCCATCTCTTCTGGAACAAAGTCTGAAAATCTGTCAGGAATGTTTCATCTGGAGCAACACAATTATTATTATTATTATTATTATTATTATTATTTAAAGACCAAAAAAAAAGGCAAACATTCGCCTAAATAAGCTCAAGTTTCAGCTCAGAACTGATCTCCATCTCATCACCATGTCGCGATGTCTCCCCTCAATACACACACACACACACGCGCACAACTCATCAGCTGAGGAGAGGGACAGCGCAGGACAAACAGAGGGACAGTGTGCCTTTTGATTGATTCTCTCTCTCTCACACACACACACACACACACACACACACACTCAGAGAAACGGAGCTCCCATCAGGACTGTGGAGCCATGTGCGGCCACCAGGAGGAACACACACAGGCAGCAGCAGGTAGTTATCAAATCCTAGATTATGGATTTATTGAGACTTTTAATAACCTAAACCAGCTTAATCTTAATTCCAGAGGAATTTGCAAAATGTTACATTCCTGGACTTTAATATTCTCATGTGTTACTAATTCTGACCGGTCATTCAGTGTATATATTAAACATCCATCCACATGTGGTCACCTTCCTAAATTAAAATCACAATTTTTCCCCTTTCCAGAAGATGTTTTAGGCAAAAATACAATAAAAAAAAAATTAAGAAATAAATACTTCTGGCACAAAATGATTTATGCCACTATTTTAGGAAGGCGACGATATGCAAACTAACTCCTTGGCACGCTTTTATTTTGAAAAGCTCCACCTGTTTGGATGCTTTTGGGGGTAAAGTGGTTTACTGTACTCACGCTGGTGGGGTGGACCAGCGGCAGCGGCAGCAGCGACAGCGGGATGAACACGACCACGATCAGTTTCCTGGCCCTCCACAGCTTCCTGAACACGTCCATCCTGGCTGCGGCCTCCAGCCTCATGGGGCACCCGGAACTCTGGCTCGGAGCGGACACGGGTCGGCGGGAACCGGGCGTGAGGGAATCACCAGCTGGCCGACGGGTTGAGCCTTGGATCCACCTGAGAGAGCGCAAAGTTCTGGTTCGGCTGTGCGCATTTACGCACAAGAACCCAGGTGGTGGCGGCAGCTGGCCCCGCGTGCTTCCACAGCGAGGTGAGAGGAGAGGACCAGTCAGGTTCCTCCTGTTTTCCTTCCTTGGGTCTGGCGCTCAGGTGAAGCTGCGGGAGTTTTATCGGGCTGCATAGGTATGCTAATTAGCCTCCATGTTGCCCCACCCTCATTGGCTGAGACCTCACCAATCAGGGTGGCTGGAAAGGTTTGATGAAGGCAGTGTGAGAGATCTCCACTTTAATTAGGCTTATGCTTATGCAGACGGACGCTACTTTAGGATGACATTAATATCATTTTACAACTGTAACTTAAAGGGAAAATGTTCGGTGTAACACGTTTTTTTTATTTATTTCTTTTTAATGTTGTTACAACATGGTGACTTTTTACTCCAGAGCAGACACAATCATTAAACTTCGCTAAACACAGCAAGATTTTTGTTTTTAAAGAAAGTTCTTGTTTTTGTTGATAAGAGGAATCTAAAGACATTGTAATAACCAACAAAATTTAAGGGGGAAAAAACTTTGTTAAAATAGTTAGGAAACCGAATATATCTATTTTTAAAAATACTTTTTCCACTTACAATAATTTATTGTTTTCTACTTTTTTCATTAAACATTACATGTCACATTTATTGCTGGGCAGGTAAAAAGAATTTATGCCAAAGTTATTTTTTGCATTTTCAAAGATACATGATTTTAACTTGCAGCTCTAGAGGTTTGGACACCACTGACTAAGACTGTTGTATTTTTACAAGTTAATTTAGTTTTAATGAGGTATGTTTGAAGTTCAAAGTGGCTTTCAGCTCTTATTGTGAAGATATGCAGGAAGTTCCGCATCAGATTATCAGACGTCGTCACAGCTTCATTTACAAAATACAGCTACATTTATGATTTGATGCCGTTTTGTTGTAGAATACCTTAGTTATACGGTGGCATGTGTGCTTGATGGATGATCTAAATAAATTTATTCAAGTTATTTTATTGAAAAACCGTAGGACTAACAAATTGTTCAGTGTTCACATTCAATGTTGACATCAAGAGCCCTCATTTAATGAATGTACAAAATATTAATACTCATTTTGTCTTTCTTCAAACACATATGTAATAATTTTTATTACATGATATTAGATTTTATTAAAAAAGAAAAGATTTTATTTAAAAAAAAAATCAACAGGTATGAAGTATGCATTGTAGGTTTAATTCGTCCCCAATACCAATAACTATGTTGTATAACTTCACAATTTTCAAATATTTTTATAAGTATTGTTAAATTCATAACAATCCTAAAATAATACAACTCATATGACTTGGTATTTTATTGTACAGCACAATATTTGTGACATGCGCATTCATGAAAAAAAAAAAAAAAAAAAAAAAAAAAAAAAAAAAAAAAAAAAAAATTTGGGGGGGCCCCCCCAAAAACAAAAAAACC
>NW_015112802.1:197825-203261 GCF_001443285.1 Poecilia latipinna | reverse complement strand
CTACCGCCCCTGTCAGGCCTTTGTAAAGTCTGGCCCAGGTTGCAGGCAGCAGAGCAAAGGAAGCAGTCAGAGTGGATGGGAAAATGAATGGAGATCAATACTGAGCTTGTTCTATTTTGATTTTATCGATTTGGTTAAGTTTTCTGTTGCTTGGGAAATGATTAGCAGATTAATTCCTTATGGCAACAAACATCTAAATACATCTTTAAAAAATAAAAATAATTAAAATATAATATCTAACCACGGGAGCAGAAAATCTATTCTAACCTGTTTTACAAAACCAGAGAGAAACCTAGCGCCTCAAAATGCAGGATTGTATCCAGTGGAACAATACTGCCCTCTGGTGGATAAACAGCGTCAGCGCAGGAAAGTACCTTTTTTCCAGACAAAGTTAAAAAATTTTCATCAAATTCATCTAAACAAAATTTGCATTATTTATTTACTTATTCCTTTATCTTCTGAACTATTGGTGCTCTAGGAAAGTTAGTTTTACTTCCCGTTTTTACTTTTAAAAACATGGAGAAGGACAGGAATATAAATATTTAAAAAGTCACCCCAATTTTATTTCTTTTGACAAACGATTAGACAATTGTTTGTGAACTTTTAGGTTTGTGTGTTACAGGTTACATTGCAAATAACTAAAGCAAAAGACGCAAATAGAATATCACAAAAAAGCTTAGTATTTCAGGAAGTGGAAATCATTTATTATACAGATTTATTTCAACTATAGTGAAATGTTTCAAGCCTTCATTCCTTATAATTTTGCTGATTATGGCTTGCAGAAAATGAAAACCCACAATAAAGCATCTCAGACAAGTAGAATATTGTGAAAAGGGTATAAAGTTGAGTGGAAGGAAAATGTTTGTACCAGGAACATGGACAACCCCAGCAACCACATGAAAAATCCATTGAAGAGATTCACATTAAGAGACGGGGAATGGAACTACAGATGTTGCATTCCTCGTCTCAAGCCTCTCCTGAACCAGAAACTGTCAGAAATGATTTACCTCCTGGGCTGAGGAGACTTCCTAGTCTAGAAACGAACAAGTGGAGAGTGAAGAAAAGTCCCCCAGTCTTCCTCTACATGTGTTATCCCCCGACTGGCTGCGTGGGTCTAATCTGATGCAGCTGATTGCCTTCCAAATCAGTGTCAAAGCTGCATGGAGTCACTCAAAGCCAGGATCTTCACCCAAATCCTCAGACGACAGATTAACAGACAGTTCTGTGTTTGGTTTTCAAGATGTTAGAGACTACAACAGCAGCCTCTGGTTCTAAAGTCTTCCATTTCTCCATCACACGTGTCTCTTCACAAACGTTTCTGAAGAGAGATGGATGAAACGATCGCAGTGACAAAAGAGTAATGATCGTAGTGACAATCGATCGTTGGGACAGCGTGTCTTTTATTATGTTTGCGATCAACAAACAGCACTCAAGAACGTCTAATGTGGCGTTTTCTTGTTGAGGATGCTTTCCCAGGAGCCCTTCCGGTTTGGGTCAGACTACTCCCCGCTGGCCTCCAATCCTTTCCATCATCCTGACCTCATCATCCTGAGGCTTTGTCGCAGCGGGAGTCACAGTCAGCCGCTTTAGACCCAGACAGTGGGCAGAAAACAGGTTTTTAAGGCTGTGTTCAATCAGAGGAGATTTTTTTTTTCTGTCTACAGACCCCAGCTGTGAAGCAGCAAGACCCTGAGATATCCTTAATGTCCCTGTAATTAAAGGCTTAGTGAGAGTAATGGGTGGACTTTTTTTGACCTGACGTTGAGGCAGATTTGAGCAAGGAAGTCTCGATCGAGGCATGGAATCGAGATGAAGCTGGAAATGACTCAACTTTTCTCGCATTAACCCAAAGATTCAAATGCTCTTCACAATTTAACACATGATTAATCCTAGGATTATTATCTCAGAAAATGTTTTCACTACCAAGGCAGAAAGAAATCTATTGGCGGAACAGCCTGAACATTCATCACATTGAATGAACTTTGACCTCTTCAAGGTTTAGCAATGCCGAATCGTCCTCATGGGTGAATCCTTTCACCTAGCAGTCTTCTTGGCCCTACTGTTCCAATCACTGTGGAACCAAATAGACCTGGACTCACCAGGCGACAGCTTTTAGGATTAGCGTCATTCTCCAGTCTGTCCCAGAGACAGAGAGAGTCATGTCTTGACCACCTTTTATAAATTAGTGAAGAAATAATATCACAATTGTCATGATCCGTGTTTCTGTGTATTTATTTTTAGGCTTTTCTGTGTTCAGTTTCTGTCCTGAGTCTCTGTTTCTGCATCTTCCCCGTTGATTGCTTCCCAGGTGTGTCTCATTCCTTGATTACCCTCCCTGTGTATTTAGTCCCACCTGTTGTCTTTGTCTCTTGTCGGATCCTCGTCGTATGTCATTTGTCTGCTTGCCACCACAGTCGAACTGTAAAGTCCTGTGTTGGTTCAGCTCTCGTTTTCAGTCCTCTCTTTCAGTTGCTACCGGTAATTAGCTGTGTGCTAACTCTCTGCCGTGCTGCCTGTGTTGGACTGTGTTTGAGCTCTCTTTATTAAATTCATCACTACCTGGGTCGTCAGCATTCATTCTCACCACCACAAACCGCCACCTCATGACAACAATATTATTTCACTGAATGTTATTGAAACGTAACGTGTGGGTGTGAGGGGGTCCACTGACACCGTTTCCCATGTTGGAAAGTCTTAAGACTTCGATTATGACATTAGAAAACAAACTGTGCAACCAAACACTTTTCCATAACTCCAAAATCAAGAGCATGTCTTTAAAAGGACAGTTGGCTTAAATCTAACCAGAAAGGATTTTGAAAATAAACTCAGGAATGCATTTTTTCCCACATTTTATACACTTGATTTTCTACCAGTTCAATGGAGGGTTGAGTAAATCGAGAAGGGTGTTGATGTAGCTCAGTTGTACTCAAAGTCATATTCCTGGTTTACTTTGAAATACTGCTAACTTTACGAGGCATCAGTTTCAGTTCTCTATTCTGTCTCTACTTGGAACTGCTTTCAAGTTCAAACGTGTAAATATTTTTTTATTGTCAAAACTATAGTCTTCCAGTTTTCATTAAGTAAAATCGAAGGTGATCATCTGCAAAGAAAAGCGCTTTTCTAGGGAAAATTAGCAGACAGGATTTTTTTTTTTTTTAAATATTAAGTTCAAATTAAATTTAATATTGGATTTGAACTTTGCAGTGTCCTGGAGGAAATAAAGAACAAAAATCTCTCCTTAGTTTTTAAGAAGAGCTAGCATATTACTTAATGTTAATATGAATAGCAAAGGTTTGAATACTCCAAGTGATGACTACTCTTTGTCCAGAGATTAGAAAAGTTGTATTTCCATACTAGTAAAAGACAAAAAAATGAAAAAGGAATTTAATATAATAAAAGTGTAGGGTTTTTTGTTTCAAAATAAAAAATAAAAAAAACTTATTACTGTCTCAAAGAAACTTATTCTGCTAGTAAGTGACCATGTCTTTTTTCGGCTTTATGTTATGAGTTATTTCAGTACTGATTCAATAAGAAATCAAAATGCACATTTAACATTTATTCAGCCTTAGCAAAAAAAAAACTAACTAAAGCCCAATCTTCCTCAAATCCTTCACTTTCTTTATAAACACAAGCAGACAGAAGCTTGCAGACAGATTTGCAGAATATCAAACACGTGAGGAGATGCCATTAATGCAGTCAGTGGGGTTTTGGATTATATATAATGATATTCAGCAGGTTCCAAGATGTCACACAGAGGTTTAGGCTGATATTGTCAGAGCAGCAGATTGCTGTTGTGAACATCCATAAAGATAAACTGCTGATATTAGTCATTCTGACTCCTCTGTACAAACTTATTGCTTTACTGTTTTAAACTGAGAGCTTTTCTTCGCCTGGTCAGTAAGATGAGAAGACTGTCTGACTTTTTGAGTGCAGAACATAATTTGACATGAATTGTTCTGAAAGTAAATGTTTCACTTGGCTCATTATGAAATACATCTGGTCTTTGTTGTTTTTTTTTAAAGCAGTTTTTCTTGAGGTTAATGCCAAAACTTTGGCATCGCATTTGAAACATTAACTCTATTTCTACAGACACATATACTGTATGCTCAAAACAAAATGCAGACCAGCTGCTATGTTACACTTTATGAGCTTCTCTTTGTTCCACCACTTATTTCTGATTTACACTGATGTTTGTGCTTGATGTTTAAACAAAGGTGTGTAGAGTTATTCTATCCATAAGGGATGCACTGATAAGTGTCATGGCTGATAGACGATATTTCCAGATATCAAATATATTCTGTATTTTACCCAACACTTTGGACAGTGTGTAAAAATCCCTCCCACTTCTGAAACACAAACAGTAACAATAACAACTGTCGTTCATGTTGACCCAATTTTACTTATCGGATCAATACCAATAAAAATAACTATCAACATCGGCCGATACCGATATATTGTGTATCCCTGATGTCAATATAAGCCTACACATTTTTGTTTAGATAGCAGGATTTTGCGGTGTAAAAAAATAAATGCATTATTCATTAATCATCTTAGAACTTTACCAACTTTTAATGTGACACATTTATTATTTACCTGAAAAATCCCCCAAAAAAATCTATTCTGAGGGAAATTGTAAAAACCAACAAATTTGCTGGTAGATGTGAGGACATCCTGAGACTCAGACATTCAGTTTTCTTAGACTCACATCTGCTATCAATTATAAATATTCTGAGTTTTCCTATAGTTCAGCTTCATTTGGGCTCTAGCTTGCAGCGGGGTTACAATGGACAAAGGGTACAAAAGTATTAAGTACAGGAGGGAGCCTCTTATTTCAAGAAATGCATCAAATTCTACATAAAAATCTTCCACATTTGTGTGGAAAAAATTTGTCAAAAAACAATAACAAAAGGAGAACACAATGCTTCACCTGACACATGATGGTGGCAGCATCAGGATCTGGGGTTACTTTTATTCTGAAGGAGTTCGGTAGATGAAATCATGATCAGTTCTAAACACCAATCAGCTTTGACCCTTGACCTTCAGCTGTCTAATAGGAACATGAAGATGAGGAGAAAGTTTGGTTTTAGTCTAAACTTCATAAAAACAAACAGTGACTCCACCAAATGTACTGCAAGGTTTTGGACTGGCCTAACCAAAGTCCAGAGTTAGATCTGGCAGAACAGCTGTGGAGCTCAGAGTTTCTCACAATCTGGTAGATTTGGGGAACGTTTGCAAGGTGGAGTTGGGGAGATATAGGCGAGTCAAGAAGCAGGGAGCCTCCAAGCAAAGAAAACTGCTGAAGTTGACTCAAAAGGTGTTTCAGCAAAGAGTCACTTTTATGTGCAGCCAGGCTTCTGCAGCTTTTTAATTGGGGCCTGCCCATAGCAATGCATAGGGAGAGCAGTGACTGACCTGCAAAGCAGGTCAGTCACTGCT
>NW_015112802.1:191622-192760 GCF_001443285.1 Poecilia latipinna | reverse complement strand
ACCACTGTTACACATGGGATTAGTGTTGCCATTTCAAATGAAGCTTATTGTAAATTTTCAAAATAAAAACCTTGACAATTTTTACATCATGTAATTGCTCTTTTTTGTGTTAGATAACTGGTTTAACCAAACCACTGTTACACATGGGATTAGTGTTGCCATTTCAAATGAAGCTTATTGAAAATTTTCAAAATAAAAGCCTTGACAATTTTTACATCATGTAATTGCTCTTTTTTGTGTTAGATAACTGGTTTAACCAAACCACTGTTACACATGGGATTAGTGTTGCAATTTCAAATGAAGCTTATTGAAAATTTTCAAAATAAAAGCCTTGACAATTTTTACATCATGTAATTGCTCTTTTTTGTGTTAGATAACTGGTTTAACCAAACCACTGTTACACATGGGATTAGTGTTGCCATTTCAAATGAAGCTTACTGAAAGTTTCAAAATAAAAGCCTGCATACTCCCCTCACGTCAGTGGCGGTGCAAAAATATTATTCTTCTTTTATGTTTTTTTCCTCAGGATAGTGAACTGCTTTGCGCAAGGCAGTTCACTAACATCAGCACAAACATTAGCATTTCACTGCCACCCTAGTGCACTTCCTTGCACGCATTAGCATTTTACCTAAAATAAGCTTTTAGCCAATTTATTTACTTATTAGCCATGTTTAGAATACTGATTGGTTTAGAATACTGATGTTTAGAATACTGATTGGACTGAGTCAATGGGTGACAACATGGTAGTGATACCCCACATTCTACTGATACCATTCATGCTATTATTAGCATTTTGGCTAATTTTACCGTATGCAACATACTGAATGGTACAAGTACAGCTTAGTCCACATGCTTCTGACTCTCCACAGGTTATTGACTACATTGAAGCTTCCTTTAGCATTAAGGCTAATTTTTAGCATCGGAACGCTGGGTTCAAACCGACGGGCACACTTTGGCAGGCCCCTTAAAATTTCTGTGGAATTTTCTAGTTGTTATTTATTTTTCTTCCGTTACCATTAATGCGGCTCGTACCGCTGCGTGCCCACCCACAAAAGTGGTATCAAAACGTGCGGCTCCATCCCGGGAAGGGAGCTATTACTTTTATTGGGGATCGGAGTTACGACGGCGACGTAAAAAG
>NW_015112802.1:112677-188852 GCF_001443285.1 Poecilia latipinna | reverse complement strand
TGGACTGAGTCAATGGGTGACATCATGGTGGTGATACCCCACATTCTACTGATACCATTCATGCTATTATTAGCATTTTGGCTAATTTTACCGTATGCAACATACTGAATGGTACAAGTACAGCTTAGTCCACATGCTTCTGACTCTCCACAGGTTATTGACTACATTGAAGCTTCCTTTAGCATTAAGGCTAATTTTTAGCATCGGAACGCTGGGTCCAAACCGACGGGCACACTTTGGCAGGCCCCTCAAAATTTCTGCAGGAATTTTCTAGTTTTTCATATTCTTCCCCAGAACATTGGTTTTTCAGCTGAAAAGAACAGAAGACATGTCACAACGACGATGGAAAATGATTTATTATTATCTATTGTACATCATGGCAATTTTACAGGGTTGTTTAGATTTTTATTTTATTTTTTTAGAAATCTTTTGTTAAAGTACACAAAAGTAAGACATGTTTCAGACTTAACATGCAGATATGAAAACATTCAAGAGGCTGTCATTTGATGGCTTAAAATAACTTTCCATTTTGGCCACTTTGGAAAGGCGGTGGCTGTAAATAATGCAGTTTGCACCAGCAGAGCTTTCCTCATCCCCATCTACAGGCCCAGCATTAGACTAGCATTTTGTTGTTTCAAGCGGTTAGCTCTCCTTCCATCTGCATCTGTTTTCAAATCATCTTTTGTGTTTTCTATTTTTTTTTCCCATTCCAATTGCCTTTTTTTTCTTCTGTTGTGTTGACACTATTTTTGCTCCTCTCTCGCTCACCGACAACATCTTTTCCCGTCCGTCGCTCTTCTATTTTTGGTCCGAGAAGCATAAATTATTCACAATTTTTGCACGGACTTTCCGGCTGGAAAGCTATCAACACGAGCTTTTGTGGGTCATCACATTACACCTGAACATCCACCCCTGGCACTCAGGCTCACACGAAGAAACAGCGACAGTGGAAGCATGTGCCAGGAAGGTGTTGTAGTCACGTTTTTCACCGCATGGATGAAACAAAACGAAAATCCTGACGGTTTTATAAGCTTGTGATGATACATTCATTTACATCACCTTATGGGGATTCTCTAAAGAAAGTACACCCTGATGCAGTTCTCATTGCCTGGTTTCCACTGGGTACATCAATTATACAAATTCACACACGACAGATTTCACCTTTTCATTATTTATTGAAAAAAAATCTGAAATGAAAATGGAAAGTGTTGAGTAAAATTAGGCACACCACTGAAACGACAAAAGATGCATATAAAATTGGTGAAATGTTTGAATTTGAAAGAGATGTGCTGAAGCTACATGCTAACTGTAAACCTTTTTAAAAATGTAATTAAATGTTTGAGTGTTTTTAGCCATGGAAAACTGGGAATGTCATCTATCATTCCAATTAAAGTAAAAACAAGATCCATCTGTTAAAGTAGCCAACTGCAGGCTGGGCAGGAGCAGACAGCCTGACTATTTAGCTAGCTGAAATAAACTTGTTAGCTTGTTTGTTGGTCTTTAAAGAGCAGAGCAGCAAAAAAGTTTGTGCACTAAGATTTTTAAAACTGCAAAAGTTAATCTTGTCAAAGGTTGAACAACACCAACAGCCTAACTCTGTAGTGCTAGCATTAAAGGTTGGGCAACTAGCCATGACTTGTGGAACCGTGAAAAATGTGAGATTCTGTCATGATCCCAAACATATATTGATGCTCAGAGCGGCCTAGCTAAGGTTTAGGGCTTCACACAGAGCCAGGCTAGATTAGCTTCTTTACTTTTGAAAACTTCCTTTTTGGATGTTCTTTCATAAGATTATGTCAGGATTGTATTTGGAAACAGAAACTGACTCAGACTTTTCAACCACGAACCCCTCATGTTAAGTGGTTTTCAGCTGCTGTTTTCATTGTCAAACCTCCTTCCACCAGGTGAGATCGCGCCTTCAGGTTGCTATTGAGGAAGCTAACATCTTCTCGATCTGCAGTCTTCCCTTACAAGCGGCAGTTTGCACTGTGCTCTGAGAAACAAGCTTCAAGGGTAGACAAGGGACCAGGAATATCTGGACTTAAGGCTGCATGAGTTACAGCTCAGCAAATGAGTTGGTGTTACGCAACAGCTCAGTCAGCCCAGCTGGAGATCAGGAGGGAGAGAGTAAGCAAGCTGAGCGAATGAGTGAGCCCAGGGACAAAGAGTAGAAGGCTGGAGAGAGAATAACAGCGAGTGAGCAGAGAGCGGGGCAGATTACAGCTGGATGTGGCTCGTACGCGGACGTGCTACCGTCTCTTACATCCCTTCTCTCTCTGTCATGCAGTGCAGCGAGATGATGAGGGGAAACACAGTTTGCTTCTATCCACAAAGGGTTTGAAGTGAAGGGCATCAAGAAGAATAAAGAAAAAGAGGATAAGAAGAAAGCAACCAACTTCCCCCCCAGTGAAGGATTTTTCCCTTTTTGTTTGCAGCCAGACGATGAGGCTGTGAGTTCAGGTCCTCGTCCCTCTTGCAGAGTTCTTCTTCTTCTTCACTACCTGACACCATGCCACCGTGGGACAGATGGAGGAGTGGAGGCAGCTGCCTCTGGATGCTGCTGCTGCTGCTCCTGCCCCTGCTCTGCTGTCTGGTTCTGGCACAGGGCTCCACGCTGAGCCCAGAGGACAGCCGGTCCACCACTGCCGCGATGATGCCAGAGGACTGGACCAGCACCATGGTGCCACTGCAGCCGGACCTGCAGACCGTAGCTCAAACGTCCACAGAGGAGCCGGAGGAGGTACCGACGGAAGACCAAACGGAGACGCCAACGGAGATGCAGACTCAGGTCTTCACCAACAACTACACAGGTGAGGTCTTCCACTAGTCAGCCACTCACTGAGAGTTTTCTGGGATTGTGTTAAGCTTTTTTTTTGTTTTGTTTTCAAACTTGGTTTAAGTTTATTTTAAAATGTGTTGTGACTTTTGAGTGTCACACTAAAACGATTGGTCTTAGTGTGGCAAAGCCCGGCATTAACCTGAAGTAGTCTGCAGTCATGGTGATGCCAGCCGGGAAAATCAAGTTCTGATCGGGGAGTTCAGCAAATGCAAAACTTTCCACAGCTGAAAACAAACACTACATGAAATATAAATACACATTTATACATTTGCCTGAAACATTTAAACTACTTCTCAACAGAACAACACTGACTGTTTCCAGTGCTGTGCTGAGCAGTTTGTCCTCTAGAATGTTGCTCATACAAACATCCTCCCACTTTCCTCTGTAAGGACTGTCAACTCATCCCTAGTTTTAACTCATTTATTTAAATATCTGCATCTTTTTAAGGGTGCATTCTCACAAGCCCTGTTTAGACAACTTTAATCAAACTCTAGATCATTTGTTTTGAAGTCCGGTTTGTTTGGTGAGGTGTGAATGTGTAATCAAACTCTGATGCGGACCAAAAAAGCTAACTGATCCAACTGCAAATGTAAGTCTCTGTTTGGCTGAAGTGAACTCTGGTGCGGTTTGAATGCGCATGTGAACGCCAAACGGACCAGAGACCGCTTCAAAAGCAGGAAGCGGACTACAGTGCAGGGCATTCTAGGTAAATACAACCAAAACAAACATGCAAGTCTAGCGCTACATGCAGAAATGGCTTGTGGTCTTTTGCCAAAGACGAAAGAGAAATCCTACAAGCACTAAAATCTGACGCCACTCTTATTTTTATTTGTATTTCATGAAGAAGGAAGTTGCTTTCAGCGTCATCTTCAGAGATTATAGTGTTGTTTCCTTCAGTGGTTCTTGGTGCAGCGCCACCACAGCCCAGGAGGTGAACAGATTTTTTTATAGGGTTCGGTTCATTTGACAGAGTGCAGTGTGAAATTGAACAAATATTATAATTTTGGTCCCCGATTGAACCGAATCTACCGACTGTCATGTGGGAAAAACACCCCAACAACCAACTTCCATCATAAACCTGAAAAGCCGAGCTACTCTCTAACATGTGGTTAATGCTATCCATTTCTGGAATTAAAAACAGTTACTCAGTTACTAGGATTGAAAAAAAGAACTGCAGTGCCTCACCAGCACTTCAAGCAAAGGTATGAGCCGAACACAGCTGGGTTGTATCTGGACAGCTGCTCTGCAGTGGTGAAGTCAAATATCTTTTAAAGTATTTGTTTATATTTATGGCATTTTTATAACAACTGAAGGTAACAGTTACTTGATTGTGCTATAAAATGGCACAATGTGCCTAGAAAGCATATAATACCCCATTTATGTCGTAATCAGGCCATAAAAAGTATTAAAATGTTCCTCTATAATGTCTTTTTGATTTTGACTCTGAAAACAGATGATGAATAAAGACTTTTATCAAAATTATTATAAAGGGAAACACAAATCAAAGTTTTATATAAAACCTGAACATTTCTTAGAACCAAACACTGAATCTAACTTCAAACGGTACTCCACAAACACTGATTTCTTTAAAAACGACACAAAAAATGTCTCAGAAATATATACTGGCTAATACAACTTTTTTCCATGTAAAAAAAAAACAAGTGTAACTGACTATTTTAAGAGTTAAACATCTCTTTTTGCTTTCTAATGCCACACCATGATGATGTTTTTAGAGCATCGAACAGCTTTTAATCAAAACCCAACAGCTAAGTGAGTTTAAATTTCACCAACAGATTGATATTTCACATGTAAGGACACTTCATATGCTAACTGGGACAGCAATGAGTGGGAATAAGTTGGCGTGCCATCGGACCTGAGTGCTGCTTACTTCTTAATGAGGTTCCTTCTTAGTTTTAGACCTGGATGTGTGTGTAGCTGAAAGTGTTCAGCAGTTAAGTTGGAGGTGAGGCGCGCAGGAGCTCGCGTGCTTGTTGTCGGCGGCGGTGTGCTTCAGGTGTTGCCGTGGAAAACAATTCATTAAAACTGGAGCTGTTCAGGCTGAAGGGAACGCTGCAGCGCCGCTCGCATGACTTCACTTCCACTGGAGCATGAGCTTCCACTCTCCTCTGTCGATGTGACACATCCTCGTTTTTCCTCCTTTTCTGTCATTTATTCTCCTTTCCTGCGTTTTTTCCGCGGCCACATCGTCACGTGTTTACGTAAACTGCCCAAAGCGGATCAAAAAAAAAAAAAAAACATGCTCGGTACACACTCGTTCACTCACAAACACAAGAAACGGACGCTTAGACCGCAGAAATCTTCTTAAAGGTTTAGAGAGTAAACACAGTTGCTTATTTCATAATGGCAGCTTTCTGTCTAACTGAGCCAAAGTAAGCACTTTATGCTTTAACAGCACACACACACACAAACACGCACACACACACACACACACAAAGAGATCAGCTGGCTTGCCACATTGCACCACATGCGTGAATTCCACCAGACCGGAGCTTCGGCTGTGTGAGGGCATTTCCGAACATTTAAAATCCCGAAGCTGTGATTAATATCAAAGTGTTCGTCGGACGGTAAACTACTTTGCTTCGTTCACATTTCATTTGATTTGTTTGAAGCCGTTCTTTGACTTTAGAGTTGGATTGCAGCAGCAACACCGGGTTTATGTTTGGGACATTTTTGTCATTTTTAAATTGGCTTCCTGTACAGAACAATTAATTCCAATTAAATAGGCTGTCAGAAAGGCTTTTTCACCACCGGACCCCAGGGATTCTGTGACAAATGAAAGGCAGTCGGAGCCATTTCCCAAGGAGCGGGAAAACTTTATTTAATAGGCCTACATTTATTTTTAAAAAGTAGTTATAGGGTCACTATTTGCACAACTTGGACTCATTTTTTTGTGGTGGCTTTTGTTACAGTTTACAAAGCAGTGAAGAATATTTGCTCTGTTACAGATTTCTTTTATTCTTGTTTAGCTACATCAGATTTGAATGCTTCACACCACCAACTTCCTGTCTGACGACATGATGTCGGCTCAAAACTTCAAAACGTGACAAATGTTCAGATAAAGAAGAAAAAGTCAAAGTTTTGGTGCTAGGATGAGGTCGGGGGGGAAGGGGATTTGGCCGCATCAAAATTAGTGTATTTTGAAAAACTGCAATGGAAACACTTAAGATTACATGAGTCACATGATCAACAACCAGATTTTAATACTGGTGGAAATGACGAAGAAGACAACAGGAAGTGGTTGGAGGATGATGAGTTAGCATGTTTTAATGACTCGTTGTATGAACAAACTTATTCATGGAAAAACAGCAAATGTGAAATTGTGTTTTTTTTTTTTTACTTTAGCGAAACACCAACAAAGTTTTGAGCACGTTTGCAATGGAAATGCAGCAGCTGTTGTTCAGTGGAACTGACACAACTGCACACAAACTCTCATATTGGTAGATGGGTGAGGAACCTCCTTCATTCTGAGCCAGAATCCAGAACTTCACATGGCATTAAAGTTATTTTTTCTGGTTTGGAATGCAGACTTTCACACTTTTTGGAGAAAATGGACCATAAGTCTGGGCAAAGCTAAGATTCTCAGTCACAAAACGATGAAAGTCTCCTTCCAGGCTAGGAGTCAGTCTATTCCAGCAGGGGGAATACACTGCAGTAGAGAAAGGTTTGGTCTGTTGTGATTAAAGCAAAGCTGTCAATGTACCAGACTCTCTAAATTTTGATGTTTACTTATATTCCCAAGAGTTGGATCACGACCAAAAGAACCAGATCCCATATATAAGCAGCTATAATGTGCTTCCTTCGTTGGGTGGGTCCTTATAGATAAGTGAATTCCTTCACCCAGGTAAGTCTCGGGGCAGAGTTACTGCTCCTCCACATCAAAACGGGTCAGGTGATGATGCTATGTTGGGTTCCACCCTGTGGAAGTTTTGTCTCTCCATGGACCCAAAACTCCATGGAGAGACAATGAACTGATGGACGGACAGGCAGATGGATAGACGGATTGATGGGTGAACGGACTGGGGTTCTTCAGATAACACCTCAAGAGCCGCTGTCATCCAACTTTTCGATGTATCCCTGTTCTAGCTCAAATCAAATAAATCAAATGAATGACCTTATTACCAGGCCTAAGTAAAAATTCATAAAGTTTCAGGAAGTAATTTCTCTAAAAGTTTCTTGTGGATGCTTAGTTGGTAGAAGCCTTGGTTGGTGTTGGTTTGCTTGGTGTCCTGGTGTTCCAGATTAGTGGCAAGCAACCGTCTGATAAGTAGTGTTTATTTCAGCTTTAGAGATGCGCTAAGCTGCAACATTAACACGGTAACACAACCTATTGACCTCAACAGTGTAGGCGAGAGGTAATGTTAGTGCTAATCCCCACATGAGGCCTCTCACTGACTGAACTATCTTTAATCTGTCCTGGCATCAGTTCACTCAAATCTCTTTTATTTTTTTTATTTATTTTATTTCAGAATTTGTTTTCCTTAAACATTATTTTTCTGTGTCCAGATTTTAGCCACCCAACTCCTCTGCTGATTCTAGATACTAGGCATGACAAGGTGCCCTGTTATTGCTGTTAAGAGCTGAATAATTTAGCAGTACCATAAATACTGACCAAAAAAAAAGAAAAAGAATTCAGATTTAGATTCATCTGCATGACAGTAAGCTGCTTATTCTTCGCTCCAAGTCCAGTAGGACGTTTGGCCAAAAGACTTAAATGTAGATGCTAACCCTTTACCGGGGTTTCAGTCAAATGAGTTTATGGTTAAAGCCAATTAGCCTTCTCTATTTCAGGTTTTTTCTAGCACTAACTATCCTGCTGACATGTTAACACACAGCAGAACGGATTTTCTCTCTGGAAGCAGATGTATGTTAAAGCCAATTACCTTTGTCCATTCAAGGTTTTCTATTCTTGGTGCTGATGCAAGACTTTGTGCGCGAGTTTCACCTTAGCGTCCAAAACAAGGACTATAGACCACAAGTTTCGTTGCAACATAACTGGGAATGTATATTTTTTTAAAAAACAAGAAAACGGCTTCTCAAAACCTATCAGGAGATTAATTCTTCCCTTTGATTTTTACCCTTTTGTTGCTTTTACAAATCAATCTGTGTGTGGAATTGGTCTCAATCAGGCAGCATCACCTTGTTGATTTCAAACCATTTCTGTGTAGCTCTAGCTGGATGTTTTGGGTTGTTGTCTTGCTGGAAAATAAGTGTTCCCTTAAAAACTGTGATTGTAGCCAGAAACATTAATAGTGTGACAACACCAAATGCGTTTTTCACGTCTGGTTTACATTCAGAGTTTATGTGGAGGCACGATGAGGGCCCGTCATGGCATTGGATGTGTCAAGCGGATCCAACGCGTCCGATAAATAGGCCGGCAACAGAAAACAATGGCTAGAGGGACTTTGACGAACCCTCAACACGCCTCCTCCACATAGACTTTGAATGTCAGCCAGACGCGCCTGACATGGAAAACGTTAGGTGTAGAGCAAAATGTCAAGCATCTGCATTCAAAGTGCATACGGGTCGAACTTGAAGCGTCGGACATGTTTTTGACGCGTGTAACCCATTTGGTGTGACCACACCATAATGAACCAGTGAACCAGCTGTCTTTGTATTAGAATCACCAGAAACAAACTCATGGCACTCAAGTGATTTCCACTCCACTCATCTTGAGACTATCACCAATTGGTTGGACCTCTGTTGAATTAGGTCAGTTTTCACTATGATACTCGAGTTATTTTTGTCAAAAAAAAATTGTAAAAAGTAACAAAAGGGTAAAACATCCAAGGGGGTGAATACTTTTTGTAGGCATTGTAACTGAACTTTAACCATAAGCTTAAATTGTGAAGTTATACAAAGCTAATTACCCTATGGATGAACCAAAAGCATGGATGGACAGGTTTTCCTTTGTCCACTTCCCAACCAGAAACACACATAATCCGGAAAGGATTTTGAAGTGTGCCAGCTTAAAGGATTGTCAAGCCTCAGAGTGATGTGAAAAATTTACAGCAATATCCTCTGGTACACCACAGAGCAGGCGACTTTACTTAGACAAGAAGTTGCACCAGCCAATTCAGTCTCTTTGATAGGAAAAATCCTCATTGGTTAGACAAACATAACATGCCAGTTTTGCAAACCCTGCACACCAAAACAGAAGAGATGGCTTTCTAGGTGCAGGAACTAAAAACCGACAAGAATCTTAAGTTGGGTGTAGTTAGTGGCCTCTAGTCCAGAACTTGTGATCCGTAGTGACAAGTTTACTGAATTGTGAGTTTTTAAGTTGGTAGCGATTTCTCATCCCTATAAATATCCTTTACAGCAAAAAAAAATTAATAAATAAAATCAACTTTTCTCCCCCCTTTAAACGACAGCGTTGGGATTTCTGCCGGCCTGAATGGCGGGTAAAATTTCTTTGGATATAAACACACATACGTAAATGCCCCAACAGAGCCGGAGGTATTTATGTCAGCAGCTCACACTGGCGTCACTTCAGGTCCCCGCCGGCTTGGAGAGCTTCGGACAAAGACGTCCCTCTGTCTGCTGTCTGTCAGTCCAATATAGCTGCTGGCAGTGACTCCGCTTCGTTATTACCTTCCCACAGTTTAAAAGTGGCTGCTGAACAAAGACACTTAGTGAGGGACTGAATTGAGCCTTGCCCTTCCTCACTTCGGTGAGGCAGCGAGAAATTAAATGAATTGCAGGAACCAGGAAGGTAAAGATGTAGCACAGTTAAACTTGCGTAGAAAGTTGTATACTAACATGCCACAGTTCAATACTAGACTTAGGTTGATTGACTGTATAGGACAGATTTGCCACAATTATTACATCAACTCTCAATCCATGTTTCTGTGCATGGAAACATTGATTTTTATTCATGGCATTCAGACAGGACACAGGCAGTGACGTGCTGAGGTTAGGAATCTAACCCCAGACAACTGGTTCGTGTACTAATACCCTCTGAACATGTGGGTCTCACTCTTACCACCATGCCAGCAATGTCACCTTGTATGACATTTTAAGTGAAACTTTAAAGGTCGGTCTACTAGTTTGGATAGATCAAAGTTTTCAGTGCGTTTTCCAAAACCTTAGAAATAGCTTTGGAACCCTCTGATGTCAGATTGATATCAATGACTTTGTTTTTGGGCCTTGATGTGTCGCTTTCAAATCTCCTTTTAATCTACTTTATATTTAGTCAGGCAGGCTCTGTTAAAGTGAAATCTTCATTCTACAAGTATGGCAGCACACAAGCTAAAGAAACTGAAACAAAAATACCTTTAATATTCACTGTAAGTTTATTATTTAACCAGGGAGACAATTACTGTTTTGCTTCTCCTGCAACTTTTATATGTTTTTTCCCCCTTTACCACCTATGCATTGTTTGACTGATGTGTTAAAAATTAATTCACAAACCAATCAGTAAGCATTTCCATCTGCAACTGCAACGAAGGCTAATCACTGGCTGGAAACAAGATGGGCATTTGAAATATTCGCTTGTCAACAGTGCAGTTATGTTTCCACAAATTGGTAGTTGCCAAGGAGATTCATATTAATGTCTTTAGAGGTCGGGACTTTGGAGGTAGGTTCCTCACAATGTGGGCGTGAATATGGGTGGGAACATGGGCTGGAATGTGTGAAGGTGGTGGGCCAAGAACGAGGAGGAGCTGCACTCAACTATGTCACCTGGCATAGTTGACATTGCTGGCTAGTTTACACTAGTTTCTCCAATATCTCTCAGTATATTTGATCGTTGCGGGTTTCCCAGTCAAATTGATGCTGTATGTGTTCTTCCGCCACAACTGACAAAACCATTTGGACCTCAAGGTTCGACCACGGAACAGTCAATTTGCAGTTCAACATCTCGCCAACTAGTATGGTCTCACCGCGATTTGAAAATGGTGGTTGAGGTATTGATGTAAATCCACGGGCCAATCAACAAATGCACTCTGCTGCCAATCAAATTGCTTGTATTGTATACAAGCAATTTGGTTCAGCTTGTACCACCCCTGAGGTGGTTCCAAAAAATGGGGAAGAACTGCGCAGGATGGAGATAAATCTGGCTGAGGTTTACTGGAGAAGAACAGATTAAAGCCAGGCCCATTGTACACACACCCTGTTACCAAGCTCTGGACCAGAGGACTTTGGTTTGCTTGCAAAATATAACCTTGGAGGTTTTCCTGGGTGAACCTGGCCCATAGTCCCCCTGGTTACACTAATTAAAAGCTCCAGGTCACTTTACACCGTCTGCTGCAACAGTGACGTTGGCTTTTTAGCGTGTGCTCTATTTACCTGGGCAGATTATCTTCTGTCAGTTGAAGGTAAAGCTGTTAGTTAATGGAGAGAGAAAGTACCTCTTTCTCTCTCCATTGCATTCATTCTCTGTGTATGAAAGAATGCAAAGCATAAGAAGTATAAGGTGTTGTTAAATGGCACCGACTTCATGTTCGTAAATGAAAACTCCAGAGGTTGTAGGCAAAATACCCACGGCTTCATGTGTTTGCTTGGGGACATCCACTACGCAAGCAGAGACAGAGCTGAGGGGATTAGGTAATCAGTTGTGGTACAGCACATCAGCGAGTGGCAACCGAAATAGATATGCGGATGGGGAGGACACAGAGGAATGATGTTTGAGGTCAGATCACACAAGAGAGCATCTGGAGCAGAGAGAAAACAAAAGCTGAGGAAGGGACACGTGGCAGGGGCACGTCAGCCACGAATGCCATCATTCATTAGCTTCAGTTCCGACTTTCAGCGTCTAGTAAAGGCTGACTCAGATTATCTGTATGCTGGTGCATTGTTTATTTGGAGTGTTTCCGATCTGTAATGTCCAACTTTAAGTCATTTCTAGAAATCTTTTGAGTTGTGGCAGAGAAAGGGGAAATAAAGGTTTTTCAGAATGCATGTGATGGAAGAAGTCACGTGGTTTTAGACTTTACATTGGTATAAATATGTTCAGGTCGAACCATAAAGAAGAATGGAATATTCTGTAGTACGTTGCAAAAGTACAGCCTGAACTTTTCCACTTTTTAGCAAGTTGCAACTGCAGAATGCCATGCATGCTTTATTTCTGATAGCCCAATACAATGTGGTGCATAATTGGAAAGTAGAATGGAAATGATATATGCAATTCAAACATTTTCATCAATAAAAGTGTGACATGCATTTATTTTCAAACACCCTAAGTCCCCCACAAACCCTCTAGGTAACCTGTTCCCCTCCTCGCCTGTGGTGGTGCTGTTTCTTTCTTGTGTTAAAAGAAACAACACAGAAGCCTCTGAAGAAGACACAGAGTTCACAAAATGTTAAACAGTAAACTGTAACTGAAATCCTACAACTGAAATCCAGATGTTATTGGTTGTAGGATTTCTCTTTTCTCTTTGGTAAAAGACCTGCAGGCATTTCTCTCATTATTTTGTGTATTTGCATTTACCCAGAATGCCCAGTGCTTTCGCTTGCTTCCTGCTTTCCCACTTGCAGTCACATATGTATTCAAATCACACCAGAGTTCATTTCATTCGAATTGAGACGGAGGTTTGTAGGCAGATCAGAGTTTGATTACGGATTCACACGCCTCCAAATGAACCAGACTTTCTAAGCAAACAGACTGGAGTTGGTTACTCTGAGTTTTATTTAGGAGCATCGGAGCAAAAAGACCTGCAAATGCACACCAAGAAATTTGGAAAACTATGATTTTCCTCCACCACTCTTTGTTAAGTTTGCCTTCTAAAATTCCATTAATGTTCATAAAAGTTATTAGTAGTAACTTGGCAAAATGTGGCCAAAAAAAAAAATCAGGTTTTGAGAAAACTTTAGCAAGGTTCTCTGGTTTATCTGTGAAAGGTTTGTGGGAACAAGGACTAATCTTTATTTAATCACAGATTAGTCCAAGTGACTCTCCTGACAGAGACAAGTGGGGATAGTCATGAAGAAGAACGCAGCAGAGTGAATGTTTGGTTGGCACTACCGGGTTGCCGGGGTCGGATGTGTCAGAGTTGTATTAGTGAAGCAAGAGGATTAGGTAAATAGACCAAAGAGCTAAGTCAACACTCACACACACACGATGCTTGAGCTGATTTCAACCACTTGCTTTTGTCATGGACCCACAAATTGGTGTGAAGGAAATGTTCTTTAAATAATATTGGCATGAGTTTTAGGTTTTATTACTGCTGCTCCCCACCAGGAGCTTCAACCCTCAGGGAGACTTTGTACCTCTTTCTCTGGCCACTAAGGTATGGAATTGGGAATGTTATAGTTTATGTGATTAATTATGTTGTTTTTCTTAATCTAAACACACAAATAATTTTTAGTTCTTTTCCACCTACAGCCTGTATATGCGTCTCACTCTACTGCATTTTTCCCTTTTGTTTTAATGACGTAGGAAGACTTGATGCCGTTGCAAAAAATAAGTCTCCCACATCACCTTTTAATCAGCGTACCCATTCACACTGATCCAAGTATACACGCACTATTCAGAACAAGCATTCTTCAAAAGTGAAGAATGCTTGACCTCAAAGATGTGACAAGAGTATTTAGCCCGAGGAGAGGTCTCCACAATCGATTGCCCTGAGTTTCTCTTGTCCAGCTCAAGCTCTCAGGTTTTCTACACTGAGTTAATGCATCAGGCAATGGTCCAACTCTTTCTGTCCTCCATAGGGTGTGTGTACCTTACCCTTACCCTGACCCTACCCTAACCGTAAGGCGCAATATGAGAGCAGCAATCATCAAATTTACAACAAACTTTGAGATGGCTGTAAATACGTGACAAAAAAAATTCCAGCCTTTCCCCCACTAAGTGTAGATGAAGTCCAAGTTGCCAATAGTGTGTATGTATGAATGTGTGAATCAGTTGTTGAATGTGACTTGCATTATTTTGAGTGGTTGGAGTACATAACACAATGCAATCGATTGTCTACTGTTGCTGTATGCCAACACCTTTAGGTGTTTCTTTGTTTTTACTTGTGTGACTTCAACACGTGGCATGGGACAATTTTTTATGTGTCCCATCTGCAGTCATGACAAAACGGCACTCCATGATGTTACTTTTTAATAAAAATTGATCCAAGGCAAAACAACAAAAACTCTAAGCACCTGACCCATATCGTTTAAGAGTTGCTTCTTTTTATTTCTGCAGTGACTAAATTATCCCATCGATCCATCCATCCATTTTCTTTACACCCTTGTCCCTTAGTGGGGTCGGGAGGGGTGCTGGTGCCTATCTCCAGTTAACGTTCCGGGCGAGAGGCGGGGTCACCCTGTACAGGTCGCCAGTCTGTCGCAGGACTAAATTATCTGTTTGCTCTATTCTTTGGTTGATGCAACAATCTGGTGATGGATCTAAACAAAATCCCAATAAAAGTAACAATAAATGGGGAATTACCTCACAGTCAGATAAGCAATACATGAGCTCCCCGTTTGCCGAAAAGTGGAACGATAATTTACTCGGATGAATGTCACCTCCTTTCAGTTTAATATCCTGATCTAATTCAGATGCAAATTTCAGTCATTTTTATCCTTTTGGGCAGGTTTTAGATATGTCAAACACATGAAAGACAATCCTAGTCTGTTTCCAGCAGTAAGAATTATGGAGGTGATGCACAGACCTACAAAGCACACCCAATTCCTACTTGAGTAATGATATTTTCTGACTGGAAAATCAAAGTGCGGAGAGTCATTCTACAAGTTTAAATTTTTCATCTCCGCTCCGCTTTATCTGCCTCATCAGTTTCCGGCTCTGGACGTCTAGGCGTTCTGTTCCCTAACTCCTTAACTCTGTTACTGTTTGCTACACCATATAATGCTCCAAACACTTCAAAATGATCAGTCCTAAAAGGTTCTGTCCCAGATACTGCATGTAGGCTAAAGAACCTGGTTGAAATTATGCAAAAATGATCGATAATCCCCATGAAATCACTAAAAACCAGAGTTAAATGAGGATTTGGCAGACATTGTCGTCATGGTTCACTGCAGTCAGTGATGGGTTTTCATACCGCATGTTATCCCAGAGACACAGTTTAGCAAGAGTCCAGAATGTGACGGTTTGCTTAGGGACCATCTACAAATTCTAGTAGGTCGAAACAAAAAACTTCTAGGTGACCCAAACACCGAGAATCTATACTGAATTGGGAAACTACTCCAGGCTAATAAGGTTCCTCAGATTTCATGAGATTTTTATTGATGACATGGAAAGATGTGGGTCCAAAATCGTGGTTTGAATTGACAAATTGGCAAGTTAACATGGTGCATCAAAAGCAGGACTTTTACACCTACAAATCTCTAAAGTGAATGAATTTGAAGCAATTCTGCTAAGAAGACTGGGCCAAAATTCTTCCACAAAGATGTAAAAGAGTCACTTGAAGGTATCAAAATGCTCAATGGCAGTTGTTCTGGCAATGGCTGGTTGTTCTGGGACAACCAGCCATTAGTTTGAGGAGGCAATTACTCTTTTTAGGGCCAGGTTCACTTGAACAACTTTTTTCTCCTGATAATGAATCTGCATTGTATTTTACTCAGGGTATTTTTGTCTGATGGTAAAATCGGTTTGATGATCTAAACCAGAGCAAAGAAAATAAAAGAAGAAATATGCAAGGGAACAGAAATGGGTTATAAATCCATCTTTTAAAAAAAAAAAAAAAAAAAAAAACAAAAAAAAAAACAAACAGCCACCCAATTTTTTCCCAGTGCTCTATCCTGTATCCCTATATGCACGTGTCTGGTGTGTGTGCTTTGACGTGACTGCCATCATCTTTGCACAAGATCACGGGATCGTCTCTCTCGCTGTCTCTAGCATTGCAGAAATCCTCCCATCTGTCACTCCTAATCAGCAGAGAGCAGCCTGCATGTTCACAGGGTCTTACAGTGGGATGACATACGCCCACACACACACTCATAAACGAGCACACACACTCCCAGATTACATTCATGCTGACACAGTAAGTAATAGAGAAGAATCGTGCTCCCCTCTGGCTATTACTCATTATAGCAACATCTGGAAACACGAAAAAGCCATTAGAACATTTACAATCTGCAGAAAACTTCCTTATTTATGATATAATTCATTACTTGTTTTTACAGTATAAATATCATGACGTGAATTATGTAAATTCAAGCTTTGCAAAATCGTAATGCAATATTGCTACACAGGCTGGATCGGCATAAAAAATGGATTTCAATCTACTCATCCGTCCATCCATTTCTCCATCCAGCAGTCACTGAGCAAGAGGCGGTATCTACAACTTGCATAGATCCCCAGTAATGTGGGAATATCCACAATAATTTTATAGAAATCTAACATATTTTCAAACTAGGGGGGAGTGGAAATGAAAAAGGAACTAGGAGAGTTCATGACAGGTTAGTGGATACAGCTGGGGTAAGAGGAAAAAGAGGAAGTGATTAACAGCTGGGAAGGGGATAATGATGGGATGAGGTGAGGTAAAAAAAAACAAAACAAAGAGAACTAAGAGAGAGAAAGACACCTGAACTTAACAGTAAACCGAAAGGTACACTAACCAAAAGAAACAAATCTAAAACACAATGAGACTAAACTGACACAAGGGATAAACTAAAGAAATAACCAAGAAATGATCAAAATATAGACTTGGATGAAGCACCAAGTCCAAACACTAATAGATCATAACCCAGTTTTAAAACACCTATACTTTCTTTGACATCTTGTCACAAGGACTTCCAACCACAAGAACAGCAGAGAAGGTCATTATTACCACTTTTACCAGGTATACCAGGTATTCCTATTAAGGAATACCTGGTATCTCATCCACTTTACAGAGTAAAAATAAAAACAAGGGTCCACATGATAATGCTTGGTCTTTGTTTCCCTTTCAATCAGGTATGTCCTGCGTCCCCGTCCTGCCACCTCGTCGGGGTTCCTTCTATGTGGAGAGTGGAACAGGCATGTCGGTGGGCAGTGTGCTGGCCTTCTGGTGCAGGGAGGGATACCAGCTGGTCGGCAGCGACAAAATCTCCTGCCATGTCAGAAGCGGCAAAGCGCAGTGGAGCAACTACCTACCCGTCTGCGAAGGTGCATAGATCCATCTTTGAATGTGATTATGTATACTACATTATTAATGGTCAACGTCATTATCTTATGGCTTAGCCTTGAAGTCAATCCAGTCCAGAGGGAAAACAAATGATCAGAAGTGTTAATATAAGCATGCTTTATCTTATAACAGCAATCCCCAGACCGGAGGACCGTGGACTGAGAGTGGCCGTGTTGGCTTCAGTTGTGAGTGGCATCGTCATTTTCGCCATGTCCTTATCCTTCCTCGTCTGCTGCCTGCAGGAGCGATCTAGCCGGGACCGTGCCAAGAAAGACTGCCGGAGCAGGTGGGCTTGGGCATTTGGCTGAGAGACATGTTGGCTTGTTCTCTAGTTAGCTGAAACACCTTTGTCTTGGTCAGACGCAGAGAGAAGAGATCAGGCCGCCGCAGTGAATGCTGGCTGGAGACGGAAGAGGGAGAGTGGGAAGCCTTCCCTCCACCCAAGATTTTCCACCTGTCCCAAAGGATGAACCCCCGTCTGGCACCCGACAGTCCCCTTTACCTGACAGGAGGCCTCAATGGATATGAGAACAGAGGATACCAACGGTAAACCACCATAACAAACCAAATCAAAATGATTTTAAAGTTTACATAGAATAATACCCAAACTCAAGATTTTCTACACCTGAACATAGTGTATGATAAACTACTTTGTCATACACTACCTTGTTGTCACACGTTTGGCAATAACTGGCTTAGGTCTTTATTTTAGGAAGGAGACAATATACTAAAATATTAGATTTTACTCCTTGACTGCTAATGGTCAAATCTCATTGGCATTTTATGATTTGTTCAAAGAATGTGCTTCTCCACTGGAGACCGTGGTAGGAGTCTATTCCACACTCTGTCACTGAGTCCTTGGACAAGACACTCCACCCACCTTGCCTGCTGGTGATGGTCAAAGGGGCTACCTCTATCAGTGTGCCCCAGAGCAGCTGTAGCAACTATCCAGTAGCTTTCCACCATTAGCGTGTGACAAGCTTGAATTGATGAATGACTTAATGTAATGTGAAGCGCTTTGGGCTCCTCTGGACTTGATATAGTGCTATGCAAGTACAAGCCATTTACCATTTGAGTCTTGGAATCTTAGACACTTTGAACTCAAACATTACATTGGCTTGCATTGACTAACCGTGTTCTTCTCGTTGTTCTGTGTCCTGTTCAGGAGTCAGGAGAGTCTGCTGAAGACCTCTCTGCCTGGACTCTACCGGTCTGAGTCCCAGCTGTACCCACATGTCGTCCTCCAGAGGGTTCCTACTCCTACTGCACCCTCTGCTCCTTCCGCTCCATCGGCTCCTCTGTACCTCCACCTTCCCCCGTCTTCTTCGGCAGGCTCCTCCCCAGCCCACACCATTACCCAAAGCCAGCCACGGATCATGACGCAGTACCCCACACCAACGTATCCGCCCAACCCCAACACAGCTGTGCCTACTTACCCCCACCCAACACCAGCTCCTATTTACCCCAATCCTAACCCACCACCTCAGAGGCCGTGGCAGTAGTTTTGTCTTCTGTTGTCCTGCTCTACAGGGTGTTCTAGCTGGCTATGCAGAAGAAGAGTAAAGAAAAAAAAGGCCCGAGTCACATTCTGAAGAAGTCCTTTTAGGTTTTGTTATTCCCGTTTTCTCTGTTGAAAATGCCCTGCTCCAAAGCAGACATGAAGGAAATGCAGCAAACAACAAAGTACTCCTTGTTACTGCATGCTTGAAGCACTTTTCCTACCGCCAGCACTTTACCAGTGAACAGTTGAGTTTTTTTAGTTCTACCTGAAATGTTGGTGAAAAAGAAGGCCATCAGCAACATCTCTGCTTTCTTACAAGGAACTCTATCAATCCAGTAAACAAAGGACCTTGGGCTGGGGTTGTAATTTGTGCACTAACCTCATTTGTAAGAGAAACCTGCCGTAGTAGGTGTGTTTAGGCAGCTCTAAGCCATTTAATGTATTTTCTATCATTAACTGCTTTTAAGGAAGATCCCTATCAGCCTTTTTTCAGGTGTTGCTGATCTAATTAAGTTTTAACTAAGTGAAATGATGCTTATGTATTGACTAGAGCTGTGAGTAAGTTAATGATTGGAGGTCTTAATATTCTTGTACTTTCTGGACCTATGACTACAACCGGCACTGTGACTGAATGCTGCTGTTCTTCCAGCCACTAAACAAATCTATTTTGCACTATTTGTATGGATTTCAAAATATAGAGAGATCTCAGTTGATCTTCAACACCAAAACAGTTCTGTTAATGTTTTCTCTGTGTGTTATCTTACAAAAGTCAGCACTCAAGTGCTTGACTGACTAGACATTGTGACATTCCCCAACAGGGGGACAGTGGTTTGCTTAGATCGAGTATATAGAGCTTTCTTTGAGTCCTACAGCACCAGAGTTCAAAGAGCAACGTATATGTTGAAGATGATCATTTTTAAGATAATCTCTGGTTTTATATAATAAAAGTGGTGTAAAAAAATGCAAATCTATTGTTGATCCATTGTAAACTCTGTTGAGTTTGTGTATAAAGTCTAGCAGTATAGATTACAGTCTCTTGCAAAAGTAAACATACAGTCTCTCTTTCATCCTTCCACATTTTGGGTGGCAATGAAGTACAAGTACACGACTGTCATACTTTTGGGGTATCTACTAGCTTTTTGTCTGCCCTTCTGTGCACAAATGCTCGAGCTCAATAGGAATTGGGAAGCAAGCATAGGATTTAGGTTGGAACTCGACTGATCTAACAAATAAAAGTGCTTTGATCTAAACTGTTCTGTTGTATTTCTGGATGTATGTTCAGGATCATTGTACTGCTGGACGGTGAGCAAGTCTTTTGCAGCCTCTAAGAGGCTTTCTTCCATGATTGCTCTTATACACTTATCCTCCATCCATCTTTCCTTTAACTTTTAAAGTTGCATGAATCTGGAGACGGTTTGTTCAGGATGCTGTGCGATATTAAGCCCCTTCTACATTATCAACTTTCGGTCTAGCCGGTTAATGTCTGGTTTGGGTCTAGCCACATACCTGTTGGCAATGTGCATCTCACTATATTGGGCAGGAATGTGGGAATGTGAGCGGACATTAGCTCTGGTCAATATGTCGATAATATCATTTTGTCTCTCTTTATATTCGTTTGTTACGGGTTGCCCTGAACCATTTACACTGTAAGCGCTATTCCGCAAGTACCGCCTATGCCTATCCAGTGACATAGAACTATGAGCCAATCAACGAATGCAGTCTGCTGCCAAACGTGTCGCTTGCATTCAATACCTGGCATGACCCGGCTAATCTTGGATCCGTCCAGGATCCTACCCTGACACGAATCTGTCTGGAACCGATTGAGGAAGAACCAGTTAAAGCCACGCCCATGGAGAAGAGGCTTTATCACCAGAGTGATAAACCAGAGTAACTTCGTCCATGTTTCCTGTGTCCCCAACAAGAGTTGTGGCAATAACTTCCTTCTTGTCATTCCTCCATAAAAGTCTGTTTGTCTGTATTGACTTATAATCATTCTTCTGACAGGTTCTCACAGCTGAACTGTGGATGTCTGCAACTCTTCCAGATTTTACCACAGGCCTTTCATTAATTATGCTTCTCTGCTTAATATTTCCTATGGCAACACATTTCTGCCAAAAACTCTGAGGAGCGTATTCATTAATTATTAGTAATTGTTTTACCACTTGGTGTGCTGCATTCACGGGTCTGTGAATAAGTGGAAATGTCCATGGTCAAAGCATGCTCTGTTGATTAATAAATGATGCTCTGTTGTGTTTCCTTAATACACTCCTCAGGATTTTTGGCAGGAATGTGATGCCATATTCTTCTTACCTGGCCAGTCATTTTATTTGCAATTACTAAAAAGCTAAATTTGGCACAGGTTGACTTAAATAATTAGATATCATTTTAAGGCGATTTGTTCCTTTAAATTTCATAATTGGTGTCAGAGTAAGGAGGCTTAGATGCAAAAGACAAAATTTTCTTTGTAAAAATTTAGCAAAGTCTTGTCTTCTTTTTCTTCCACTTTATAGTTATACCCTACGATGTTCTTGGTTTTCACATGAATTCTCAATGAAACATATTAAGGTTTGTGTTTATACCATGATGAAATGTGGAAAAGTTCAAGGGGTTTAAATAGTTTTGCAAAGCACTGTAGATAAACTCCATAACCTTAAGCTTTATTTTGTTAGCTATTAATACATGTACATGCATTTATGTTATATTTGGAAGTTTTTTCTCTTCTTTTTATTATGTTGGTACATCTTAAAACACAAACAAACCTGCTGTTTTCAGCTTTGAACCACTTGAGCTGGATAGCCTTTCATTAAGTCTTAAAAGTGAAATGATGTGTAAGATAAATAGACATAAATAACACCATGTTCATTTCATTCATTCATTTCAAATTATTATGTTCACCTTGTTTTTATTTCTGACAGTGGCAAACAGTCACCCCACAGCAATGTTATTCAAGCTTAACATGGTCATTTTCAGGATCGGAAAGCTGCAATTGAAAGCCAACTTCAGCTACGTATAATACAGTATCGCGTATCTATGTTTATGCTTGGTGTCACGTTGGATTACAGTCAATTCTGTCAAAAGAACATGTCAAAGCTTCTAACGCTGACTCCTTCCAGATATTTTTTTTACAACCATTCTCAAAAGAAAAAAAATCCAATAAAGCGAATGACCAGCCAGGCATGCTAGTGTATAGCCTCTCCAAAGCTAATATCAGCCTACCCAAGCTAATGGAAAACAGAGGAAGTAGCCAGTCCAGTGGGTGACCAACCTCTGCATGCTAGTCACTAGCTTCTCCAATGCTAAACCAAGTGAGTAGTTGCTTTCTCATATGTCAGCCCTGGTCTCTCTGCTTAACAATTTAATTTTGTCCCTAATGCTGTGCCATTCTTAATGATTTGCCATTCCTATGCTACAATCTTTTACAGCTCATCCATATTTACACCGATGTGACCCTCAGACACGGCTTTCCTTTAGTACACACAACCCGCTATGTGCCATGCATCAGAAAATACAAGGTTATAATTCTATGACAATGGCTGTCCATCCTTTCAAGCGACCCTATCTGCTTTCAGACATCTTGTGACTTTGCTTTGGTCTCCTTGTAGAGAAATGGAATTGTTGTTTCCTGAAAGTTGCAGTCAAAGCAGCTCTTGTCCTAGTTGTTTTCTCATCACCACACAAGTTGCTGGTTGTATTTCTTCTTCAGGCATACTGCACCACTTTAAATTCTAAGAAATTCTCTAAAGTTATCACTGAAAATGAAGAGTTTAGGAATATAATTCATAATCATTATTCAGTTTCCGTTTGGGATCAATAAAGTATTTTTGAATATCCATACATCTAAAAACAGATTCCACCCCAATCCCAATCAGTCCAGACCAAATCTGCTGTTCCTCCAGCTCAAACGAGAGAGCTTCATTCCAGGAGTCATAGCTTCACTTTCAAAACGCAAAAGGTTTTGCTTACAAAACTGTAAATTTGACCTGTGTGATTAAGTAACATCAGTCCATTAGAAATGATTGCACTATTGCTTAGTTTTGATTGCAACATGGCAAAAACAAAAAAAATCAACAGCATTGCTACTTTATTGCTTTGTTATTTATCTTTTATTAAAATAACTTGCATTTAAGTACCATTATCTGAATGTGTGTGGATGTTTCATCTTTAGACAGACAAAACAAGAAGATGATTTTTGCATTTGGGGTGGAAAAAAAAATCAACAGTGAACACCTGCTCATTTGTTTTGTGTCTGCTCGGTTCTATTGTGTTTGCATGATGTAAAGGCTGACAGTTTTGCAGGAGTGAGAACCGGCTGGTTAAAGATTGAGAAACATTCGAGAGGTAAGAGATCCTGTATTATTTTTTTTTCCCATTCACTTGCAAACAGAATAAAGAATTGCAGTATGAAAATCTGATTAAACTGCAAGTGATCAGATGGCTGGTTATGTGTAATTTAAAGCCAATTTTTTTCATGAATGTACTTTAAAAGCATTTTAAAGTAGCAGGTTAGACGCTACTACTTAAACATAAACTTTATGCTAAATTAATGTTGCAACATTTCACAACAGAATGTTTTCAGGTAATTTTGGTTTACACTGTTTTGTCAAAACACTCATGATATTTATCCTGCCAAAGCAAATTGTCCCAAAGACTGAAGCGCACCAGACATCCGGTGAAAAGTCTGAAAATATCCTCAAAACTCAGCAGGGAGGCTCAGCATGAGCGGTGACACATTTCTGCTTCCAAAAATATTTCTGCTAACTAGTGGTTCCCAACCTGTCAGCACCTCGCATTTCTGATGGTACTGCCAAAGATCACGAGACTTTCAATACAAAGAGGCAGTCAAGTCCAGAATCGAACATGCGGGGAATCGTGATGCATGTAATGGAGCACATCATGAAAATTAATGTTGCGCGGGAAAGTACTTACTATCGACTACTGCCAAATGAGCGAGAAGTGACTGTCCTGAGAGCGGGGGGACGAAGGGGTTATTCGACCTAATTTACGGGAAATTATTAATACGGGAGAACGATGGGGCAGAGGAGTAAAATACGGTAGTTTCCCTTCCAAAACGGGACACTTGACAGTCTGAACCGCAAAAATAAAAAATAAAGTTCAAAATATGGAGCAAAAACAGCCCTGTGTTGCATGAATTGCCTCCTAACAAGCAATGGCTTCAACAAAATGGCGCCTTAACAGCCTCAACAGCTACACAACAAACTGCAATAAAATGGTACATAAAACGGCAGTAGCACCTCTAAAAGAGGAAAAACAGAAAGTGACAACGGCATCATTACTTTAGCTTCGTACATGGAAAATAATACATTTCAGACATTAATTACCGAAAATCTTGACTCTAGCCATGTAGCCATCAACTTCGTCTTAGCCAACCAGCCCTGGCTCAAAAATGTCCTTCTCTTCCGTCTTTTCCCAGTCAGACCAAGTACACCTCGCTGGTCCTTCTCAGTCAGAGAGCCACAGCATACTCCAGACATGCAAGAGGTTTTTTTCAATTTTATGTATTACACCTAGCTGTATCACAACAGCACATGCTGACAAAAAAACAAGAACTACATCCTGCAGGTGAAATAAAAGCAAAACAGGATTTTCAAAATATATTTTACAGGTACTCTTTTTTTTCACCTGGTTACATATTGGTAAGGAAATTGTGGACTGTTAATTTCTGTGTCCGGGGAAATGCTTAGACTTGTGTAGTCTTTAGTCTACTTTGAAGGGAGTGCTAAGTTACATGACATATTTCAGAGTGGTAAAGTGTATGTTTGTGTTGCTAGTATCTCTATTATCACAACTTTTTGATCTAACAGAACTCTGTTTGAAGCGACCCTGGACAAAAGACTGCCAGCATGCTTCTTCCTGACATCTTCAACAATGAGAACTCCCGGCAGATTGACTATTTACACGCCATGATGGTGGACTGCAGTCGGCTGGGACTGAATAACGTCTGGTTCGCCACTGACATTTTCATCCTGATCATCGGGTTGGTGGCCAACGCTGCTCTCCTTTGGTTGTTTTTTTTAAAGAAAGGAGAATACTCTCTGCTTCACAGGTAAAAGAGATTTAACTAGTTTACAGTGAAGTAATTATGCATGTTAAATTAAATCCATGTTTCAGGAAAGGAAAGAAAAGTAATCCTTCATGCACCTTTGACTTAATGAGTTTGGGACTTGAAAGATTATTTTGCACCTGAAATTGAAGGAGAATTTCAGATTTTCTGCCTGAAGACCTGAACGAAACAACTTTGCTTTCAAGGTTCTTGGCGTGAATCTTGTCCTTATGGATCTGCTGTACCTCCTAATTATGCCTGTTGAGTTGCTTTACAATGGAATGATGGAACCAGTCAGCACAACTAATTATTCAGGTGAGGAAATGAAGACAAAGTTCCCCCTCCCTTTCTGGCACTCTATCTTTGTGTAAATAGACTTAAAATCATTTCATAAAAAATGCATCCTTTAATTTGGATAAATTCCAGCTGTTAGGGGGGGCAGGGGGGAAGACACCCTAATTGTCAAAAGTCTTACTTGACTTTGTAGGTTGGTCAGAGCTTCTAGGAACTAATTCATAACTTCCTGTTTCCCTGAGATGGAAATATGATGTGAGACAAAAGTCGTTTCTTTTAGCTACTACTTAAAACATGAAAGACAACAATATTGAAGTGCAGCCTGGGATCCACTTGGAATAATTTTGTGTGGCCCAATATCATAATCCAGCATGATAAACTGTTAAATGGGAAACATGCCTGCAGTATTTATAGGAAGAGACGGGTTATAAAAAGGATTTTACTAAAATTTTCACTTGTAGAATATGCAAATACTTAAAGGCCTTTTGCACATCCTGACAATGGGTTACAACAGTTGTTGAAGGTAAGTATTTGTACTGATCTGAGCATATGCTTGATTCATATTTAATAGAAGTGTTTTTTTTTCCTGTTTATCCTGGCATTGCCTCAATATACTTCCAGCCTCCCAAAGGCTCTTATAAACCCATAACTCTCTTGCCATCCACTTTTTCAGTGTCTAGCAGTTCACCGTATGGAATTAAGATAACAAAAGACATCTTCAGTATGTTCAACCTGATTGGTTGTCCACTGCTGTTAGCCTGTATGTGCATTGAGCGCTATGGGGCGGTGGTCAGACCGGTGCTGTACCTGAGGCTGAGCAGACGGGAGTATCGCATGGCTGTTTCTGGAACGGCATGGACGCTCACCATGTCTTTTTGTTTGGCCATTGGTAAGTGCTGGGGTAGAGCAGAAAAACTCTAGGTGTCACATTTACCAGAGCAGGCAAAACGCCTTGTTAGCAAGTCTCTCAAAGCAAGAATGCAGGAGCTAGATGCATTTTGGGATCTCAGATTTTGTCTGAAAATCTTTTCCCTCATAAGTCTTGTTAACTTTGCTTTCTTGCATTGCTCAGGTTTGATGCAAGATATGGTTAGGATGATGGTGCCTGTGTCTATCATCATATCCTGTCTCTTCCTGATAATGCTTGCCTCCCTCTGGGGTGTGGTCCGGTCACTGTGGCTGAAAAGTTCTGCCCAAAACCAAGCCCATGGTGTGTCCTCCTCGAAGAGACGGGCAGCAAGTAACGTGCTGGCTGTGATGGTGCTTTCAGTGATGTCTTTCCTCCCAGTCCTTGTGATGTTTCCTGTTGTCCTTTATGAGTATTACCGGCATTCAGCAATTAACAATGTGATGTGTACTCTCTTTGAATTATCAAGGCTGTTCCCTAAGTCTGGTCTCATCATAGGTCCTCTGTTCTATCTGTCCAAGGCAAGACGAATAAATGTCCTTTGTAGGAAATAAAGCTTCTACAAAGGACAGTGAGATGAATAAAGGCAACTGCACCACAATCAATTAATTGAATTTGCTTGGTTCCCCTCTGATGTATTAAAATAACGTTTGGTGTGAAAATAAAACTGGAGTGAATTAAATATTCTGAAAAATTCTCTTTTACTGTCAAAGTGTTCATTGCCAGCCATCTGAATACAACATACAAACATCAGAACATGTCTTTTCATCGCAGGATATGACCAGTATCCATTAGTGCTCTACTTATATGACACATGCCAACATACATCATGAATCAATTTTGTTTTTGAATTGATGAAGAATTTCATTTCTGTTTCATTTCACAAGCGATGTGTCGTCAAGGCAATAATGTCATGTTTTCAACATTTGAGGATCCAGTGTGTCACAACTGCTGTTTGTTTGCTGGTTGGAAAATAAAACAGATTACATCTTGATCCCAAATATATAGCTTATTTTCCAACCCAGGAATCATATTTGCAAATGTGAATTCAAACACCATCTTATGACGGATAAAACCAATCTGCAAGACAAGGCACATGAAAATAAACACAAAGCATCTGAGTGCTTGACTGAAAAAAAAAAAAAAAAAAAAAAACATTTTTGCTTGCATGGCAAACCAAAGGAAAAAATTCTGCCTGTAAGCAAACTGGAAAATACGAATGAGACTAGTTCAGTGTTTTTCAAAGTGGGGGACCGCTAGGGGGCGCTGTGGAGCCTTCAGAAAGCTGGAGGGAAGATAAGGGGGGGAGGAGAATGCCGATTATTATTATTTTTTTTGCCTTAATTTTTCATCATAATTTTAGTTTTGTTTGTCAATATTTGTGTTTAGATTAAAATATAACTTAAAAAATATATTTAAATGCTATTTCTGATGCTCATTTTCTGATTGGCTGCAAGTCAAATTGATCAAACTGCTTTGATCCTCAAGCTAGCTTAGCGTAGCAAGCTAGAAATAGAAATGTTTCTGACAAAAAAAAGACGAAATGAACCGTCCAGCAGCCCAACTGTGGAGAACATAAGAACTGTGTGAATAAAACAATATATTACATATTTTCCAAAGGATTCAAATGAACATGTGTATTATTTGGTAATAAAGATCTTTTTTGCAATATAATTTGGAGATGTGTTTTAGTTATATTATCTTTATCATTGCATTACAGCTCTGTGTTACTGTTTTGCTGCAGCTGGCTTCTACTTACCCTTAACATTCCACTGACAGAAACATATAAATGTTTTATAGAAAGCTGGTACAATTTGGCTTTGTTACATAAATAAATGACAGTACTTTCTGTGCTGTGTCATTGTTCATCTGCCTTCACCGTGTCACCAAGATTTATTGGTAAAGATGTGTAAAAAGTCGTAAAATGAATTATTTAATGAAGTTGCATAATCTCACAAATAAGAATTTAGAATATCACAGCCTTTAAATTAGATACATTTATTTAGTGGGGGGCATCCATGTCAAAAATTATAACTGTTTACATCTACGTTCCAGGCAAAGTTATTGAAATTCCTAATAATCCTCTAAAATAAATGCCACTGAAGTATTTTAAATTTGATTATAACTTCTAATTAGTAAAATATGACACTTTTTTCATCCTGTAGGTTTAAACATAACATGACACAACAAGCTTGCTATGTAAGCTAGCTATCGGCTAGCTAGCTTAACCACCATGGGATTCAACTTACACCTCAACTGGTTGTTTTGGGAGTGATGTCACATAAAAGCATTTTCTGCACAACCATCACAAATGTAAACATGTGGAGTTTGCTAAGCTTTTCTCGAACTTTTACTGAAACCCTGTGTTTTGGTGAGACAAAGACAATGCCAAAGTCTTTGTTACAAAATAAAGAGTGAACATGTGGAAGAGCGCCTCAGGCCAGGTGTTGAATATGGTGGAGGATCTGGGCTGCTGTGGGTCAGATTCTCTTCCCAAAGTCCAGAGAACACTGAAAAGATGCTGTCAAGCCGTACTCTCCATTATCCAGGTATGTATGCTGCTTCTGATGTGCTTCCATTGTGGAATAGTCCATGCCATTCACAGTGTGTCTGTATCAGGATTGAGATATTATTCTTTGCTCTTACGTCACTGTCTCATTTTCAGTTTGTTTTCTTTAGGCTTTATGTGTGCTCCTGAATGTTTAGATAATTCTAACAACTAAATGATTAGCTGAATCAATCAAAAAGTTGGGCATGCCATCAGTTTCACTTTCAGTTTCAAGTATCGAGACGTCTGCATAGCACAGCACACAATACGGAGTGGCATAAAAAGGGTTAATGTAACAGATTTGTGAGCCATAGTTGGATCATTTTTGTAGCAATAGTGGACATGTATATGTATTTATATGTGGGGTTTTGTGAGCTGTGTCAGTAATGTGGCAAAATCTTCCGACATGCCCAAAAAAATTTGTAGTAGCCAATTTGTGTATGCTACAGTGTCATGTGCGTAGTAAGGGTGTGTGAAAGAAAAAAAAGTATGGAAAAGAAAATTGATAAAAAGCGGCAGAATATTTTTCTACAAGCAAGACAGATATACAAAATAACCTCAACCCTAGTCAATTGGGTTTGTACCCACAAGTGACTGTCCTGTGCTAATAACGTTGGGGTTTATTGTGATGCTTTATTGTTACTCATTTTAGAATAACAACAAAATTAGTTTCAGAATTTTTATGTATAACTAAAAATAAACCACATGTGGGTGATTGAGTCTGTCTTTTTAAACACCAAAATCTAGGGGAGCTAGAAGGATAAATATTCTTATTTCAACAATCTCTGAACACAAGTTTGCACAAAACACCTCCTTTTAGAGAATTATCTCACTTTTACTTGACAGTTTTTTTGCAAATAGGGCTTCAAAAATTCAAATAAAAACAACAAAAGAAAGACAATCATCCATGTAATGGAAAACATGACCGTTTTCACCGTGTACCAGTGGATACACGACTGTTCAAAGTTTGAGGAGTTTCTATAGCAGCACTCAATTTGTCAAGAGTCTCGTTCTTCTTCTTCCACCTTGGTAACTGATGGCAGCGGAGCAAATACTTTGTTCCTTTAGTTTTCTGTAGAATGTGTTGGTCTAGACCCCCCTTAAGGTGCTAACGTCTCGCTGAGGAAGACTCTGCCTCACCACTGGCTCCAGGGGCACTTTACCCTCAACATGCTTCAAGCAAGAACCAAGAAACCAACAAGACGATCAGTCACAAAATTCTGTTCTCAAGTAAGACATGTTGCAACTTTTAGGACAAGTCCAGCGCCTTTACTTGGTTGAGGATAGGTAAGTCTTCAGATAACAGTTTGTTAAACGGTTCACAGGTTTGTGGCATTTGGCAAAAAAAAAAAAAAGGGCACAAGAACTTTAGAGGGGGTGCTGAGAGTCCACGCTCCCTCTAGAAAGGCCAGTGTAAATCCTCAAAGTCCCCCGATTGGCTCATGTTCACGTCGGTCTCCAGCAGGCTCATGATGACCGCCATGGCTGCCTCGTCACTGCTGAAGCTACTGAGCCCTGAGACATCCAGGTCCAGCTGGGACAGCTCACCTGGGGGACAGCGAACAGGGATGAACTTCAGGAACTCTCATCTAAAACTTTCAGCAATGCTAAGGGCTTTGTTTTCAAGGCAAGTTATTGTCCTTGAATCCTGTCTTGTTTACTTGTAAGCAAGTACTTGTATGCTTTATTGGGCTTATTTGGGTGCTAATACATAATGTGTTACATTTGAACACAAACTAATATGTCTCAAGTTTCAAATCATGGCTGCCACCCATCTAAACACTATATTTGCAATAGTAACAATCGTGACAATATTATAATAATAGTAATAATAGTAACAATAGTTACAATACTAATGACAATATTAATAATAACAATAGTTTACTTTCACTTTCAATGGTCTGAATTTTTTAAAATCAGTACTGAACATCTACTGACAAACCTTTGCATTTGTGTTTAAATGCATACATTGTTGAGAAATAAAATATTAGCTTGCACTGCTAATTGTTGCTAGCCTGATTACCTGATTACTTAAAACAGGACGTTCAAACTATTAAATACCATTTTCCGTCCATTCGAGTACCAAACATTGATTTTCACACAATTTTGATGTACTGAAGTTGTGTTTGAAATTGCCAACAAACTAAAACTACCTCCACTCTCAGGAGCTCCACTGCTTTTAGCAGCTTCCTTACTGGAATCAGCCTGGGACTGGGAGGTTGAAGAGCTGCCTGCTTCCTCTTCTCTGCTGGGAGTCTGCAAAAGTCAGAGGCACCTTAAAGCTCAAAGTTAAAGCAGAAATACGCTGTGTTTGACGGTCTTCAGTAGAAGTGAGGCAACTTACGCTCCTGCTGGTGAGTGGACATTTCTCCTGGACAGAACCAAATGGACTAGAAGCTCCACTCGATGGGGACGAGTTTGCCCTGTTAAAAATAGACATAAAACTCTGGAGATGTGTGCTTAAGGTATTCAAACCTTGAAGGTCTAATGCTGCTCAATTGGGGACCAAAATTGCAACATTTCTTACATTTTCAGTGCGGTTCACTTTCACACTGCACTGTGTCAAACCAACCAAAACAATTGAAAAACCTGTTCTCCTCCTCGCCTGTGGTGGCGCTGCACTAAGAACCGTGGAAGGCAATGACAAGTATATTTTGGAACACTTTCTAAAAGTTTTTTTTTTTTTCTAAAATATACTTTAAGTTCTAATTAAAAATATTATTAAAATTATACTTTGGATAATCCTTTAAAAATTACACTTTGCATATATTTGTAAAAATGTATATTTTTAATGTACATTCAAAGTGTACAAAGGATACCTTTATTTGTTCCAAAAACACGTGATAGTACACTTAGTACACTTCAAACTGTGATTTTCTACAATTTATTTACAATTAAAATACACGAAGCACAAAATTCATTGTTCCAAAATAACATACTTCAATCATACTGATGGTTAGTCTGGCTTCAACCATGCTCGAATATGCTAGAACTTTATATTCATACTATATTTATTTTTCACAAGGGAACTGCCATGAGCCATTTCTCCCACTAGTTTTAGACTTGTGCATTTGTTTTCATTGTATTTACCCAGAATGCCCTGCGCTATAGTCCGCTTCCTGCTTTTGGAGCAGTCTGGTGCATTTGAACGGCACCAGATTTCACTTCAACCGAACCAAGACTGAGGTTTGTAGGCAGCGGATCAGATTTCACTTTTTTTGGTCCACATCAGAGTTTGATTACGTATTCAGACTTCCCCAAGCACACAGACAACCAGACTGGAGTTCGATTAAAGCAGACTAAACATGGCTGGTGTGAATGCACCCTAAATCTGCCTTTCATGTGATTTTCTGTCACAACAGTCTTCATGTCTTTCTACATGGCTTATTGCTTATTTGTATGACTTGTTTGGACTTTTTTAATGGTACCATCCAATTATTCATGCTAGTTTTAAAAATATTAGCATTATTTCTCACATATCATACCAAAAGCGTTTTACCTGTATGTGTCGCTCAGTTCGTTTGCGATCTGGGTCCCTATGCTGCCTGCGTAGATCATGGTGCCCACACCAGTGGAGAGGCCAGGAATCTCCGGGATTTGCTGTGCTTCTTCTGCTAAAGCAAAGCCTCAAAGAATTAAGTATTCATTTCCCTGGAATATTTTCACTTAATTTTATGAGGTATATCTACTCAAAGCTTCCTGCTTTTGGGAAGGAATGGAAAAACTATACATGGCTTTATTCAAGTGTGAAAGGCAAGATCAAGAAAACATCTTGATTTTACAGTTTTGAATGAAAACCTCACCCTGAGTCGATTTCGAGCTGCCAGCCTCGTTTTCGTCTTTTGTGTGACCAGGCCCCCTGTTGGTGCAGAGCAGCATTGCAGCTTGTAGATATAATGCATGAAATACGAACCCAATCTGAGCGGGGAAACACACTTACGAGATAACCCTGTTCGAAGAGACGATGAACTCGACTTCTTTGGTCCACGGATTGGTGAAGCTAAACCACTGGCTTTGGAGTGTAACATAGGGGCCGTGTTTTGTTTTGAACTTGTAGCACTGGGTCTCAATCTTCTCTTTGCTTCGAAGAACTGCACAAGACATTGGACTTCATCAAAAAGAACTTCTAAGGACTTCTAAATGATGCGTGAAAACCTTCTTCCAGGTGTTGAAAGTTGGGGATTTCTACGTTTACAGTTTGCTCCATCACCTTGCCGGTGCTTCCCCGCCATGTGCTGCAGGTCGTCCTGGTGGAAGTACTCGTAACAGGAGGTGCCAAGAACTTCCTGCGGCAAATAACCAATGACTGTCGTGGCTCTGTGTAGGAAACAGAAGGGGTGGAGTTTAACTATTCAGGCCTTCTCTGTCTTCCTACCACCTCCGAAGATTGTGTCCAATAAAATGCATTCTAGCAAAAGCTGAACAGCAGCCTCAACATTTCACACCAGAAATTGGACAAACTTGAATCACTTTACATTATTGGTGTTGTGTAATTACTTCCCAAAAAAGTGAGAAGAGATTGTCATGTGATGCCATCAAGACGCACAGCTTCTTCTGAGAAACAACGGCAAAGACAGAAAGGATTATCTCCACTGACAGAGGAATCGACGCCACAACAAGCCTCTGCCATTCCTTTCTCAGCTGAACCGTGGCTTCAGAGCAAACCCGTAACCGACGGCGAGGGTGGTGGTGGTGAAGGGGTTTGTAGGGGATGGGGGGGAGGACAAGATCAATGGTGCGGATGGACGTAGTTAGAAAGTGGAAACTCACTGTTGATCTACAAAAGTGAACTTGCCGTCGATTGCACAGCGGGTTACGAACTCGGTGGCTTTGACGTTGACGTCTTTAGGGGGCTGGTGGGAGACGTGGGGGTGGAGGCGGCACACCGTCACCAGGCAGTTCAGGCTGGGCGTCTCCTTGTCGGCGGCGTCGCCCTCCGGGTCCAGCTGGCCGCTTGGCCAGGTCCGCATGTATCCGGTGCAGTGGAGGGTGCAGTACCTGTAGCTCTCTGTGGGCAGAAACAACGCGTGAGGCGACGACGCTCGACGTGTTTTAGTGGGAGTTTATGTTTGTTTGTTGGAGAAAGTTAGTGTTTAAGCAGCATCAAAAAAAGGAACACAGATGCTTAAAGCAGGGTTAGGTTGGTAAGTAACCTCAGAGAGTTTGAACACCTGGTGGAGGCTGAGAAGGAATTAGTGGAAGTTCACCTTTCAGCAGGACAACAACCCGAACCACACAGGAAGATTAATTAAAGCAAGAAATGTTAAAGAAAAGAATAATAATTAAAAAATATCAAAAAATGAAGATGGAAAGAAGAAAAAATGAACTCGAATGTTAAACTCGAATGTTAAACAATTACATTTTTGTCTTTGTCCTAGATCCGTTTTAATTTGTACCCATTTTTTTTTTCTTTTTTTTTTTGGTGTTGGTTGTTCTAATATTTAATTGGTTATTTTGTAGATTAATGCCTCTGTTTGCTAGTGTACAATGCTTGTTTTGCATGAACTAATTGGTGAATTGAAAACAAAAAGAATCCTCCACATGTGCAAAACTGATAGAGACAAAATGCAGCAGTATAGGCAGTGAAACGTTGTTGTATGAAGGATTGGTGTTGAGTACAGATGCACACAACATTTTAAGCTGCGGTGCAAAATAAAAGCATGAGGCACCTGGAAGGTTACTGATTTCCCAATGTAGTGATCAGGTTGTACCACAAGATGGCGCCAGACCTCGACTCATGTCATTTCAGCAGCTCCTGGACTATTTCACTTGTTTGTTGTTACGCAGACCTACTTTTTGTCTTTTAAATTGTCTCTTTTTATTTTTAGTGAAAAGAGACAAAAAAACATTTTTTTAATATTTAGAGTCACTCACAAAAGTGGAACAAAATAGTTTTGACTGAAGAATATTGGTTGTTTTTTCCCTTGTTTATGAACTGATGGGTCCTATATTTTTATCTAGTTCCTCAAACTTTACTAACTCTTACTTCGGGCAGTTTATGAACATTTAATCCAAATGCAATGCGGTGAAGGCGTGCAGCATTTCAGCCATTTCAGAATCTGACAAACTGGAATTCACCTTTCTTCTTTGAAGCGGCGGGCAGCGAGTGCTTGCCTTCGTGCTTCCTTGTGACCCGACTGTGCTTCATGCGGCAGAAGAAGGATCGCCTGGCTCCGGTGGTCAAGTGGGACGGCCTGGCCGGGGCTTCGGCCTGGACCTGAACCCCCGCTGCACAGAGAAAACCACAAGTTCTGACACAAAGCACCTGATTCCCGTCTGGTTTGCTCTAGTTCGGTTTCGCCTGCAGTCTTACTGGAGGCGTCGACGAGGCACTGCTGGGGGAGCATCTCTGAGGACGAGAGCTGTTCCTTCACCTTGTGGATGTCTTTGGGGTGGATGAAATCGAACAAACTCTGGCCGGTCAGCTCCAACTGGAAGAGAAACGCATGTATTGATGATATTACTGACTTCATTTTGTAAAACTTATGGTGCGAGTAATTCAGCATTTAATCAGTACATATTCAATTTAAAGTACGACAGAGTTTAGGCTTTGTTTTAGTGGTTGAGTGAGTCTAACTCCAAATCAAAGATTATTCAGGGTTTGAAACAGATTGTAAAAGTTTGCATACTCTTTGAATTTTCAAATTTTTCACGCTATAACTACAAACTTCAATATATTTTATTGGGAATTTGTGGGATAGAACAACATAAATTAATGCCAAAACAAGAAAAACTTCTTATGCTATAAATATTTTTGCATGGTACAGCTGATCACTGCATTTTCATGGGCTCAGTGTAAATTCTCATTTGTGTCAAGACTTTATCAAAATTCTAGTTTTTTTTTAGTTTGTTTTTTAAAAAATCAAGCATAAATACTGACAACAAACTGTGCAGTACAGACCTTGCTGAAGTTAAGAATCTTGGAGACAGACTCTGAGATGAACAGGATCTTCGCCCGATCGCACCTTACGACTAACAGGAAGCCATCTGCTGCCTTGACATGAAGACACCAAGAACATTGAGAAATAAAAAGCTGGTAAAAAAAAAAAAAAAAAAAGAGGAAGTGGACATGTTGTGGGAAAGTGTAGGCTACAGTTGAGGCATGTGACCAAAGCCATAATCCCAGACTGGGAAGACTGGCTTTAGTAAATCCAAGCTATAACATATGGGCTTCCTGTTCTGAGGAGTGTGAGAACAGATGTATCAAGCTTTTAAAGTTCAAAGGGGGAAACTGCCAATGTTGTAAGACAATGGAAGGGGTATGATGCAAGCGGGGAGAACTTATGGAGTGAGGTACAATGTTGCTGCACCGCCATTGAAAATAATCTGGTTATGGCGAGGGTTTAGGAATATGCAATACATGACTGAAAAAGCAACAACTCATGTCTTGGCTGTTCAACTGAAGACCAAAATTGCAACATTTGTTACATTTTCAGCTGCTGCGGTTCACTTTCACACTGCACTGTGACAAACAAACCAAGCCCATTGAAAAACATGTTTACAACCTCACCTGCGGTGGCGCTGCATCAATAAAAACAGAAAAAAGCAACACAAAAACTTCTGAAGAAGACACCAAGAGTAACTTCCTTCATTCCAAAATGCAAATAAAAATGAAGTGGTGTCAGATTTTAGCTGTTGTTGGATTTGTCTTTGACAAAACACAGCAAGCTATTTTTCCATCTAGTGTTAGACTCAAGAGTTTGTTTTGGTTGCATATACCCAGAATGCCCTGCTCTTTAGGCTGCTCTCTGGCTTTGGATCGCTCTCCGGTCCACTTTTCATTCACACATGCTCTCGAAACGCACCAGAGTTCACTTCTATTGAACCTAGACAAGAGTTTGCTTCTCCACATCAAAGATTGTGTAAACATTCAAACCTCCCCAAACAAAGCTAACTTTCTAGGCAAACGAACTAAAGTTTGGCAAAACAGGGTTTCTGTGAATGCATCCCAAGATGCTGTTTTGAAGCTAAGTATAGTTAAACTGAATGTTTTAATAAACTTGCCAGGAGAAAACATCAAACATCAACTCTGAAAGGAACAGAACAAATTTTGGCTTTAAAATTTCTGATGAAAAATTGATAGTTGTAATGGAGCAATGTAACTTGGACAGAGAAAACCAAAGTGCAGATATCTGGACATAACAAACACAAACTCCTAATGACAACTATCAAACACAGTGGTGGAGGGTTGGTGATGTGTGTTTGTTTAAACTAAAGTAGTTTATAGGCTGTTAGTCAAAAATGAACTAAGCAGTTTTCAAAAATATTCCAAAAGAAAGTGTAAGGCCATCTGTCCCATTGCTTAAGTGGAGTCATTCAAGGGGAAGCTGATCTCACGTTATCTAGTTACCTAGTTTTAAGAGCTGATAAGAAGTGGGTGGCTTCATGTGCTGTCCTTGTAAATTGCACCAAGACTTTCCAATAATCAAATCAATCTATTTAGCTTTTAGAATTTTACCTTGAGCAGAAGGTGCCGAAGGTCATCCTGAGGCAGGATGGAAGGCTTGTGCTTGGCATCGGCAAAGGCACCGCTCGCCCCAGCTGAAACCAAAGAGAATCCACTATTAGACCATCTTTACCCACATTTTAAACAGCAGTGCGAACTGTTATGAAGTACCTTTGAGGGCTTTCAGGTGTTGTACAGCTTTCCGAAGAACAGTTAGCTTGTCAAGTTTTCTTGCCATGGGCTGACACGCAGGAATCATGGCGGAAAGCTCGTCAATGAGGTTGTTCATTTTGTCCCTCCGTCGTTTTTCAATCTGTCGGTGAGGCTCCCTGTAGGTACATATTTCCATCATTACTATCTAAATTTTGATGATTGTAAAATAAAGTGATAAATTCAGTGAAGAACCGATTAAGCTCATTGAAGAGCCATTGACGTCAAAGGTTCCTTAACTACTCAGATGATCCACATGAATAGAGATTTACCTGAAGCATTTCATTTTGACTTGCTGATCCTCTCCCTCAGATCTACAAATGAAATGATCAAAATCAAACTTGATGTATCATCCATAATCAACATATATAACCTGAAGGCTGTGTGTACCTGCTGAGGTCATCCTCTAAGTTGAAGTTGAGGCTTTGCCTGTGAGATCAGAGACAATGTGAGTCATTTAATACTCCACAGAGACAATTTGTCCATTGGACAGTGTCACGTTTATGATACTACATAGGAGTAAAATGACACCAAGGTTGTTTATTGCCATAGACAACACCCGCTCTTACTGTACACGGGTGTCTGACCTCTCCTCCACCTCCCCTTTCCGTTTCCTTGGCAGCTCGACAGATGGCATCGTGGATCCTGCTTGGATTGGCCTCTCCTCCTCTTCTGCAGCTCGATCTAATATGTGAGGACAAGCAGGACACGGATGTAGCTGCAAGTGAACACTGCAGTCTGGAGCCCAAAAAGGGCCCAGGCTGTGACATGGTATCAGGGTAACAGCAGGATGCAAAACGCAAATAGAGACAGTTGGGAACTTTGGGTAATAGTCTGATGGAAGACCTTGTGTTTGACATTCATTGGGAAAAAACTTTTCCGGTATCACATATTTAAACATTGTTGTGTCCTACTAACCATAGCGGTCTCTCATGCCAGCTGACTCTTGGATGTCAAGAAAAACATAAAGCAGAAAAAAATGAGGTACAGTTTTTTGCCTGCTGTGGTTCCTATTGAGGTTTATTCCAGGGTGCTTGAAAGTTAGTTAAGACCAACTGTTCAGTTTGATTTTCCAGTTCACAGGTTTGTAGCGGCTTATGACAGTGTCCCTAAAGACATGCTGTGGGCATTGTTGAGTAAATTGAGATGAGATGCACATATCACTTCTAGAGGATGTCTGGTCTCTAGTTTCCGAAAGCAAAAACTGTATGCTTGTTCAGGGTACAGAGTCAAATTTGTTCCTTCGGCATGTTGTTCTCCACCAGGGCTGACCCTGAAACTGGTCGTGTTACTGGTGTTGACAGACAGGACGTCCAGGTCCAAGTGTGGAGAGGAGATGTTCTGGTTTGAGAACTTCTGAGTCTCGTCGTTCAGAGGAAGCAGTAGTGTTACTCTCTTCAAGCAACAGCACCCTGCAGTTACTAATCTCTTCAATTAAATAAACAACTTAACACATTGTAGTCAGGCAAGTGCCGTTCTCCTGGCAACTGCCAAATCCAGACTTGCCCAATGGAGTGCCAAACAGAGAAAGATGATTAACCACTCCAGAGAACTGCTCTAGAATCCTCTGGTGGTGTGCTTTGCATTACTAAATCCAATACTTTGAATTTGATGACGTAAAGCTTGGATGCAACTTTTGGCCATAGACACCTATACCAACAAGCTGTCCAAGCTCTCCAACTGGACTCACTGCACAGTCCAGTTGTGAAATTGCGATGCTTGAGAGCGTCCCGTTCTGTCATAAACTCGTGTAGAAGCAGATCGAGCCCGAGGGCTGTAAATAATACATCTGTAGCCATGGAAATGATTGAGTGACTCACTACTTTTGAAAATTTAGGGTAAATTGTCTTCGAAAACCCGCTCATGTTTATTACCCATCTCCCTCCAGATGTATTTCACTTAAAAAACACTAACTTCTCAAGAATCCTGCCATTTCCCCTCACTCTTTTATCCTTCAGCTTCCAGCCACGTTACTTTCTCAAACACTCAAACTTATCTGCTTTGCCTCAGTCTTGCTCTGGAGGCATCTGTTTCCAGGTGAACTGTGATGCGCCGACTGAACGCTGCCATTCAAAACCTCGAGCTGTGCAGGTTTGGGCTGTTAAATGGCACGTGTGCGTAAATAAGGTTTGTTCTGTGTCTTGCCTAATCCTTATATCACCGCTGGAACGCTGACCTACTTACAACTCTCGGGTGGACTCTTTAAATTGTGACATCCGTTTACAAAAAATCAAACCTGCACGTGAGGAACACTTTATAGTGAGATAGCTGACTGCGACTGACCAACATAGTACCTCGGTTGAATTATTGACTGGATTTTTCATGGTTAATTGTAATTTATTAGGTGATTTAAGAAGATTGCCTTCTTTTTGAGTTTAATCCTCCAGCGAGGAAGCAGAGTGTCCTGGCAGACTGTCAGTTCCCAAAACAATGTGTTCTGGAAACAAGATCGTACGGTCGACTCATTTGCGCTTAAGAAATAATTTCAGGTCATTCTTAAAATGTACGTCAACAAAGTATAACATATTTATTTATATAAATTAAAATTGCCTTAAAATTTGTTATAAGAGAACCTTTTTCCCAGACAATGTTGATATTCTCTAAATTAATCAAATCATGTTAACATGAATAATAATTGTCATAATTTAGTTCAAAGATTATAAGCATAAGATTGGACCCACTGGACTGTTAGCTAGTAGCTACCATCAAAGCGACCTCTGGTGGACTCATCACAGACAAAAAAAAACACCTTTATTTTTATAATAATCACGTTTAATGAAAATAACTAAAAGTGTTATTGGACCGATACTATATACCATGTGCTCATGAAAAACTACTTCATTAACCTATCTTTCCTTAGGGTTAGGGTTGTTGTATGTAAATGTACTTGATTTTTTTTTTCAGAAGCAGTCTTACAGTTAAGTCGACTTTCTTTATTTCTTGTTATTCCCCTTTAATCATATTCTATTTTTCTGATTACATTGTCACACAAAAAGGAAAAAGCAATAAAAACATACCCTTCCTGGAAATATTTCTTTTCACACGAGTGCAAATTAGCTCATGGTACAGATCGTGCTTTCAGGACAGATTTTGCAGTAACAACTACACGCATACACACACAGACACATGTTTGCGTGGCTATCTTTGTGGGGACTTTCCATTGACTTCCATTCATTTCTACAACCTAAGCCTTACCTTTACCCTTTCCTAACCCTAACCAAAACTCAATTCACACCTTAGACCTAACTCTGACCCCTGACCCAAAGCCAGGGTTTCCCCTTGTGGGGACCAGGTTTCGGTCCCCACAAGTGTCCCCACAAAATAGGTCCCCACAACATAGTATGTGTCAGAAAAATCGTCCCCACAAGGTATTACAAACAAATGCACGCGCACACACACACACACGCACATGCCCACACACACACACACACACACACACACACACACACACACACACACACACACACAGAACCTCGTAAAAGCGAACATGAGGTCAGTGCAACCCGACAGACATCACACACGGTAAACAGCTTGCGGAGTTCAATTGACCCTGTCTCTTAAGAGCATGGGAGGGCTAAGCAATTGCTTCAGAGCGGCAATCTGAATAAAAATGGATTAATTATAAACTAAACATAAAATAAATTACTTTGAGATGTCATAGTGACCCCTCTCTGGCTCAAATGACACCTGGGAGTACACAGGAAGATTTAAACCAGCAGCAGGGAAAAAAACTGAATTTCACTGACATATTTTCTTTAATCTTTCCGGTGCCGTTTAGTGGGTCACTGATGCACTAGTGGAAACACCAGCTCTCTCCTCCACCCAACATGAATCTCTGCAGCTAATCCAGCACGGCACACTGCGTCCTTCATCAGGTGGTTTTACCACCTTTATGTCATTCAGCTAAGGCTCTGTTGAAGGTTTCGTGCTTTGAACGAACATATATGGGCAACACTGAGTCACTCCAGCGGTGACAGGAGCACTGTGGAGAGGCCAGGCCTGCAGGGCGCCATGGTGACAACATACAGGAGGGGAGCGACGGGATGAGGCGGAAGCACGATTTTCGGTTTAATTCCACTTGAACACCTTGAGAGAATTTGTTGGTGGACAATAAACGACCTGATTTGGGTTTAAATGATGCACAGAGGAGGAAAAAATCCCTTTTTAACACAATGCAGCAACTCACTTTAGAATCAAAAGACCTTGGAAAATTGTCTAAGCTGCTTGACAACTGCCTGCACATGTCTTTAATTCACTTATTTATGCTAATTCACAAACAAACTTGCATAAGGTTCCTGCAGATAAAGAGACCCAGTCATGGGTAGAAATAGTCTCCAGTTTAGGTCAGGATATTATTCTTCAGAAAAACTCATAAAAATTAGTTTTCTTGAAGCTGTAAAATTATAACAGCTATAGCTTCAAGCACACAGCCAAGCTACAGCAGAAATACAGAAAATGGTAGCTTAATATTGTAGTACTTTGTAGTCAGGCATTTTTTTGGATTTTGAATGCTTGTTTTCCCATTTTCTGTCCACAAAGTGATCATGATCTTTACAGAAAGTGCTTGGAAATGAATAAAGTAAGCAAGAAGAGGACAAAAACTGTTTCAGGTCTAAAGGACACTATTTACACCAGAACATTATGTGATTCCTCCATTCTAAGAAATTAAAAAAATGTTAACTTCAGGTGAATTTATCATTTGTTCTTAATTAATACTTTACATCAAACTCATATAATGGGCCAGCAGCTATGAGTCCATTCAATTGTCATGCCAATTTTGACTGAAATTTTAACATGTTGCAAAAAAAGAAAATGTGAATCAGGCATGTTTCCTTATAGTAGTTTGGAGAGAAATCAACCAAGCTACATAAAGCGTTATTTTGACGCTACGTGTGGCTGTTTTAAACCTCAAGCTGTGCAGGCTTGGGCTGTTCCATAGCATGTGTGTGTAAATAAGGCATCAGAACTTATTCAGCAAATGTGTTTCAACCTGCAACACGATGCTTCAAATGTGCATGAGAAAATGTCAATATAAGCACAGTTAAAAAGGGTTACACTTACTTTATTACAGTATAATCACACACTAAAAATTTGTAAAAAATCAGCCCTTTAATTTGAGGGATGGAGAAAAAAAACACATTGGATGCTTTCTACATATGACCTCATTTTTTCCCCTCAATTATTTGGTCGTAAATGTATTCATAGTCCGTGAACTTTTTCACATTGCATATTAAAATCTTAAAAGTCTTCTTCGTTAAAAAAAAAAAAACACACATTTAAGTCCACGTGACATGTGGAAGGTTCTCTTGGTTGAAGAATTCTGTGAGGCATTGTACACAGGAAGTGCTAAGCATGAAACAATAAGCAGCATTCTATCATGGAGGTAGTGTAGATGTTGAATGCTTTCTTTCATTTATGCGTTGCTGACATATTTAACCTGATGTTTGATTATTAGTAATTTAAGATAAACAATAAACTAATAGGCTCTCTGCGTTTAGATAACCTTTAGATATTTGGCACTTAGCTTGCAGCTCAAACCAGTTTGATCAGCCAGTAGTTGAGTCTGCTTTGTTTCCTAGTAATTAAGTTTTTTCTGTTTAACAATTTGTTTGAGTTCTTGTCAAGTTGTTGTTAAGGCTTAAGAAATTGTTGGGTATTTTTTGGCATTTTGCTATAAATAAAACACACGTTCTAATTTGAAATTATCACCATTTCCTAATGCCAAATCTGTCTAATCTTTATTATTCCTGAATAATAAATTGACAAACGTTTGATAATATTAAGGTTCAAGGATTCCATGTAAAATGAAAAATTTTTCAGTCCAAAAGACATTCATTTGCTCTATTCACACAGAAAATAGGCAAAAAGAGATAAAAATACATCAAATGCCCCAAAATTAGGAATCAAACCCTGGACGGCTGCATTTAAGAATAATAGCTTCTACAAATTCAACAAGTTTAAAGTTATTTTTTTGAAAACAACAAAAAATATGGATCAAGACTGAGATTTAGCTGACTTTTACACTCACTTCTGTTAAGAAAAACAATGTTCTGGTGAAACATCAGGAAGAGTTTGAGTTATTCTTAGAGCTGCTATCTATGCGTCCAGGAACTGAGGCAGCAATTCCAGAGCCAGGTCTGTTTTAAGGTCATTGTAAACATGCTGCGAGACTCGGATGACTCATTATTCTCCAGCCCAGTTTGAGGTCATGATTTGATATCTGTGATGCCGGGAGCTGCTTTTGCACGACATGCAAAACTATTACGGAAACTAACACCAGTGAACCTAATTTATGCACAGGATACAACCAAATTATAACTTTGGCAATCCGCTGTATATATTCACAGTTTAATTGCGGGTGAAGTTTCAGTGCTTGAACAAGGATATGTAGGGGAAATGCGCCTGAAAATGTTAAGTATACTTAAGTAAAATATAAAAAATAAGCACAGTGTTTTTAGGCACTAGTTGCCTAAAAACACTGCTTTACATAGCAATTGGACAAGACACAGGAAGGAGAGAGAAATGGAAAACATGGAGCAAATGGGATCAATCCCAAGAAAACCGTGTTAAAGACAACAGCCCATATGCACATGAAAAAAACAACCATACAGGCTTTTTTTTTGTCCACGACAGACAAGGAGTTCAGCTTATTTAATTATTTTTGTCTATTTAAATCTTAATTTGCAGACATTTGAATTGTTCTGTCATAAATGTAGGGTAGGCAGAATGTTTTCAACTTACAACTATTTATTTATAGTATGCCTGAAATAAACAAAACTCAACCAAACTTAATTTTTGGAACTGTTCATTTACAAGAACATTTCATTTATTGAGGAAAAGTCCATGTATTTTAATGCCAGGCTTCATTTAAACACTGCTGTTGAGTTTTGATATGACTTATACCGAATTGAGTTTTGCGTTGTCAGAACGTCACGTATAAATTTATCAAAACCCATTTTCAAGGGACATTCCTATGCCTGGAAATATTGTGGGACTTTCTTCAGTCTTTTCATGCTTCACATTCCTGCACTCTTCCCTGAGCTGATTCAGCGGCTCTCGGCCACCGCAGGAACCAAGCTGCCTCCCCCTGCTGCATGGTGAAGGCAGCGCTGCTCTACTGATCTACTGACCCACTTTCGGGAGGAAGCCTGAAAGAGAAACAGTATCTCGTGGAAACACGTGACGCAGAGAAGCTAAGCTCTTGTTGGGGCAGTTCTTGGTGACGGTCGGGTCAAACATGAAGAAAGGCTCACCGCCAGCTTCGAGGATAAAGACAGATATATAACAATGATTTAAATTGTAAAACTTGGGAGGTGCTATATATTTCGTCATAGCGGTGTTGACGTGGTTGTTGCCGGAGCGTTGCCTGGTGAAGAGCCAACAAAGGCGCTTCATGCGCGTGCTTGCCGTTGGTCGGACATTGAATGAAACAAAGTGCGTGGAGCGCGCGACGAGATAACTCAACAATATAGTTCAGCAGTGTTAGTTTGATACGGAAAGCTACTGTGGCTAAACCCTGACATTAAGAGGGACACTAAACCTCACTGACAAGTAGCTGAATTACTCTAAACAATAAAAGAGTCAAAACAGACCTTTTAAATATTATGCATCTCAATTTAAATATGTTTATCGTTAGAAATTGGAAAGAAGGTGAAGCAGTTCAACAAAAATAAATACATAAAACTGTAGCATCAACTCAAAGTAAAGTACTGACAACCAGAGCATAAGGGCTAACCTGCCGGTTTGTCCGCCGTGCTGTCGGAGCCCCCGGTTGACATGCCTGCGGACTGGAACCGGTGCTCCGGGTGAAGGCTACGGAGAGCCGCCGCGCATGTTGAGACACCAGCTGTTGTGGTGTAATGCATAAAAGAGATGGTGGGAAGGAGGGAGCTTCAGATAGCCGGGGTGTTGTATAATTGACTTCATTTTTTTTCAAACCCCCCACCCCCCACCTCCATCACCCTTCTCCTCCTCCTTCTCCTCCTCCTCGCGTAGTTCCTTTTTTTTTTTTTTTTTACACAGAACGATGTGAGTGGAGCGGAGAGGAGTGGAGTGGGGTGGGGGTAGAAACGTGAGGGATGTGTGAGAGAGGAACACCCATTTTCAATAGCGGACGGGGAAAGGAGGAGAGAGTTCACGCTGGTCTTGTCCTCCATTAGCTACCTATATGGTTTATTCAGGTCCACATTCGAAAAAGCTGCAACGTTCTGAGGATATATATATTTTTTCAAATGTAATTTAATAGAGCCAGTCACAGAAAAACGACAAAGTTTCTGCCAGTAGTTATTATTCTATGATTAAGCTGAACAAAATACAACTCTGACTGCAGTTTCGTGTGACAGGTAATCCATTTGAAGGGCAATTAAATGGCCTGACAGGAAGCGTGCAGTGAGCGTCCGGCAGTGCTGATAAATTCATTTTTGATTCATGCCGAATAGAGCCAGGTCACTTACGACAGCGCAGAGGGAAGATTTCCTCTTCCCCTCCCCGTGTAGTACACGTTTCGGTGACCTCAATAAGAGCCCCGAGCGCGTCACCCATCTGACGCCGCTGCAAGCTTTCTCGCTTCCTTCCTTTCCCAGCAACGAGAGAAGTGAGGTCTCACTCTGTTTCTTTTTTCAAATCAATTTTCATTCAAAAAAAATTATATATTATAAATCATGTTTTTTTTGTTTGTTTGTTTGTTTGTTCTTTTGTTTTTGTCAAACTAAACCATTCCTATCCCTGGTCATTTAAGATTGTTAAAATATTTATTTTACTAAATGCCAGTGTAATGACAGAAAGAATTTGTTTCACAATTACAAGTTCGGATACTTTGGAACAATTGACTACGGAAGAGGATTAAGGGCACTGAAAAAAATTGGCTTTTTTTTTTCTCAGAATTTTTTTTCATCTGTTTGTGTCCTTTAGCAAATCCACAAACACAGTTACACAGGAGTCAAACGTGTTAAAAAGTTTTAATATGGAGTTTTTAGGTCTGTAAATGGGGAAGTACATAAAACAACGTGCATGGCAGCAAATAACAAAGATTAAATAGAAGAGCTTGGTCTGATTTAAACCCTGCTGTGGTCTGGAAGCAATAAAACAACCTTTGAGCCACAAGGAACATTTGGAAGGTTCTGCAGGGGTGGCATTGAATATGAGTACTTTGTAAATTGATTTATTTAGTGTTTTATAGTAAGCCTGATAAACTTAAGGACTTTTTGCTGGAGCATTTAGATGATTTCTTTTGAACAAATTCTAAAACAAATGGTAAGCTGATTTTATATAGCAAATTCTAAAATATGAAGAATAATTAGGGGGGGCGGTGGTGGGAAACAGAAGTAGACTATTGTGTGGTTTAGTGAAAACATTTACTTTGAGGAGTTTTGTAGGACAAAGGATCAGGAATATATATGAGGAGTGATAGGTCATCACTAGTATCGACGATCTTCGGCGCTCACCTACATAGTGTTATTCGAGACCTTTGCACGAGACTTTACGTAAGACAGAAGGCTGCACGTGCCAGCGAGAAACGTGCTGACCTATATATTATATAACTCGAGGGTCACGTGGCGGCTGGAGGCTCATTAACCCATTTATAAAGAGTCCGTGGAGAAAGTTCGGCGATTCCACGCACGCACTTCAGCTGCCCATCAGAACATCAGCGTGGTCAGGTGATACCGAAACAGAGACTTTACAAACATTTTCTGATGTTTCAGAGTAGCAATGCTAGGAGTCAATACCAGTATTTCTTATAGGCTGACATATATAATAAATATTTAACTTATAACTAATCTACCTTCGTATTGAAATCATCAACATTAACATAATGATTTATGATTAAGGAGTGAAATGTTCTTTAACTTTCCTCATGACAGAGGAATGTTGCCCAGCAAATATTTCAATGTGGTTATTTAATAACTGATGAAGTAAATGTGAAGAAATTTGACAGTCCGTGTTTAAATATTAGGGAAAACAGCAGCCAACGACTGGGAGACAATGATAACTTACAAGCTCTACAATGTTCTTCACATTGATCATTGGCCAGGAACAGTCAGCTGTTGTTTTTGAAAAGTTCCTTACATGAAGAACCTTAGCGGAATTTTCTGTGATTTACTGTGTTTGAAACTCTTTTGAACACAGGGGAGGTTCCCTGAAGGTTACATTCAGCAACTACAGTGTGACCTTTGCGGAATCTTTCAGGAATCTTCTCTCTAAAGTAACTTGAATGTAAGTTAAGCAACATTCATGATGTTTCCCTCTACAAGCCTCCAGGGAATGTTCAAAAGTTTCAAAAATAACCTTCAGGGAAAATTCCTAAATCAGAAAGTATGTTAATTGCAATATTCATTGCTTGATTTCATTGCAGTCTTTAGGTAAAGTTCTTTGACAATTAGCTTCAACATTTACAGGGACATTTAGAGGACATTTCCTAGATGCCCCAAGAAGATTAGCTTCAACAGTGTATGACTTTCTGGGCACCTTCAGGGAACATTCCTAAAGGTTTCCAGAAGGCAGCTGCAACACTGATAGAATGATGCTCCCTAAAGGTTCCCTGATACCTTCAACTTTCACAGTGCAAAATCCAAGATGTGATATTTCAGGAACTTCTGAGAAACATTCCATGAAACTTTACTGAAGGTTAGCTTCAATATTTACAGTTGGACCCTTTCTAAATCTTCACAGAATATTCCCCCAAAAGTTCCTGCAGCCTGGGGACCTTTAGGGAACACTCTCCAAAGATACCTGGAGTGGGAAATGTGAATTTTCACACCACACATAATCTCCACAGGGGATACCTAAGACTCTTTAAAGATTAAGTTCCACATTTACAACAGGGTCCTTTGGGTACATTACCTAGAGTTTCACAGAAGATTAGCTTTAAAATTCAGAGTGTAACCTTTTTACTGACTTCAAGAAATTTTAATTGGAGGTTATTGGCGATATTCACAATGTGACACTTTGAGAACCTTCACAAAATGCTCCCTTACTGTCTCTTGAGGTTCCGTGAGAGCCGACATCAAATGTCGTACTTTTTATATTATGACCTTCAAAGAACATTTACTAAATGTTCCCTGAAGATTAACTACTCCATGATGTGACTATTTGGGAAGTGTTGAGGAAAAATGAATATTTTTAGTGTTTAATACAGTTAATCTTACGACATGTGAAAAAAGGTATATTGAGCATGGTTATTTTGAACAAAATTCTTAATTTAGAACAGGTTTGTGTTAATGATTTCATCTAAAACTATTGATGGGTAAGTTTTCAACTTACAGGAAGGAAAGATAGATAGAGATCAAATGGGAGGTCTGAGTGAGGCATATTGTGTTATCAGAGAAGGACAGGAGGCCATAAAATTAGCATCTGCAGGAAAGCAGTATCACTTGGATGAGCATGGGAGAGAGAAGTTTGCTCTGTTCACCAAAGATCATCAAAAGTCTTCCAAACTAGCATCTGGGATGGTGTGAAGATTGGTGAAAATACTGAATACAATACAGAATATCTAAAACCACTATCATCTAATTTGTATGACATTTTTCTTAGTTATTAACAGCATGCTCTGATTGAAAATAGTCCAATCATAGTTTTAGAATTAATCATTTTAGTGACTAATTCATTCTGAAATTGTAATATCTGTTAGTTTATCAGAATCAAATAGAAAATGTATGAAAGAAAATGTTTTGTTTAGTATTGGAAAATTGCTCAGGTATACGGTGAAAGGTTCTTGGAAGATTGTCGTGTTAATTCTTATACTCAGGATTGATTCTTTCATTTAATAGGTTAGAAAAAGGAATTTCACCTCATTCTGCCCCGCTGACTTTTGTGTTACTTCTGGTTTACAGCAAGAGTCAATCTTTTGAAGTGCTGAATGACAGGAAAACAAATGAGGTCTGTGGAGATAACATTTGCTTCAACTTCCTACAGGATTTTAAGTTTTTCTTTGAGGTATCTGAGTAGGGAGAAGACGGGAAAGATTCCAGATTTCACACTTATCTGTGAAATACCTATCTGTTTTTCTCTGCTCAGAAAGTCATAAATCAACAGGAGGTCAGGACAGTTAATGAGGAACTCTGTTCTTGGTTGTTTAGAAAGGGACAGTTGCTCTCTCAGAATTTAACAGGTGTCGAAGGAGGATACAACTTGAAAGAAAGTTTGAGACAGCTTCCAGTTGAACAAGCAGATACGCCTTATTTGAATATATTAAAGACAAGAATACGCCTTTACTATAAAAGTTTGTACACAGGAGTAACAAATCAGATTTGCTTTTGCAAATCTCCAGACGTCTTTGCATTTCTTTCTTTCTTATTTTCCATTTGTCTCAGGTAAATGAATGTCTGTTTTAGTGTGTTTGAAGCGTCTGTGTTGTCAATGTGATTTTATACTTTTAAATGTTAGAATAAACTCTGAAAATGTATGATGTGGAGCGTTGATTGTCATCTCTGTGTGGCTTTTGTTTCCACGCATGGAATCATTGAGTTCTGGAGCACAAGAGAATATAACGAGCCAGAAGTTGATGATTTTGTTCTCTTAACAGAAGCATGGAGGAAAGTTCCTCAAAGCTTTCCTTGAACATTAAAAGAATGTTCTCTGAAGGTTCCTTGAAGTCCTGCTTTAAACATTCAGTGTTACTCTTTAGGAATTTTGGGGGGATATTTGCCTGAAGGTTCCAGAAGGTAACAATCATAGTATTAAAACCTGGAAACCTTCAGGGAAAACTCTGTAAAGGTCCTATGAAGTATGAAGTATGTTGTCAACTTTCATAATTTTCACTGGGTGGCATTCAAAGAACCCTCAAGGAACTTTTTTTGAATACTTCCTGGAGATTACCTCTGATATCCACAGTATGGCCCTTGCGAACCTCCAGGGATTGTTCTCTAAAGGTTCTGTGAGTCAACTTTTACTTCCACAAAATGACCTTCAGAAGACCTTTTATCAGTGTTCAGTGTTCCTTAAAGGTTACTTCCATCTTCATGCGTTTAATTTTCTCCGCAGCTAAACTGAAAATTGGATACCACATGACAACAGGGTCATAACAACAGGGTTGTTGCATGACGGCCCTATCACTTCTTCCTTGAGGTGAGTTTTTGAGTGCGCAAATAACCCACTTGCTGTTGGCTTTCTGTTGTAACCTGATTTCGTGGTCCAAACCAGAAACCCAGTTTCCTTAATGGGGGTAAGGGATTAAGAGAAACCCGGTTAACTAGATTTGCAGGGTGGGATGGGACAGCGTGAATTCTTGGCCAATTCTTGACATAACATATTGAAGACTCACATGGAGGTTTGCTGTGTTTTCTCATAGCTGCCGGTTTACTACATACGGTAACTTGGGACACGGTGTCTTTTAAAGAACAAGAAATCTGTCTGGGAAAATATTTTTTAATACTACTGACTTGAAAATACCATTATTTATAAAATAAGTTGCATTGATTAACGATTATAAATGCTTGATTTTACTTTGATTTTGTAATTGAATCTCTACCATGCCTGGATTAAGTTGTTCTTATCCATTCATTCTTTCAGAAGGTCTTCACAAACAGAAAATGAAATAAAAGCTCGCCAAGAGCTCCCCCTAGTGGCTCAACTAGGAGAAAGTAAAGAGTTAGACAAGACTAAGTTAAACCACATCACGTTGTTGATCCCTGTTGACTAGAGTGAGTTTGTTTTAACAGTTGAGATGAAGAAGGAAAAGACTAACAGCTGTATCAATTTGGACAGTGGTGTTTGTTACATGGCCTGTGCCAAACAAAAAAAAAGTAATTTCCCAGAACAGTAAAGACATTGAAAACTTCAAGTGTTTAATTATTTTTTATTTTATTATTTCTGAACAGTGTATCAACATAAAAAAAAAAACTCAGCAACATGAATGAATATATTAATGAGCATCCCCTTCTCTCCTCCACAGACGGTAGCCTTCCAAGTGTCTACTGCAGTATGTACACATCATAACTCAGTTCTGAGCCGTGGAACCGGGGGGTCTTCCTTCAAACAGGGAGGGGAATACGGATCATTCACCTTTTCGGCTTTTATGTTGATTTTACCATACGATATAGTTGCGTTCATTGTCTCTTGACAAAAACGAAACATGCAGCATTACCCTTTAATAATCTGCCGAAGACTGTTTGTTACTCGGCAGTAAACTGGTTTGGTCCACCGCAAATGAATTGTCTTGCTTGATAAAAAAGAAACATTTTCCTGAACCTTTTACTACCTCGTTGAAGAATCCTTTTAGTTAAAGTGACACCGTAATGGATTTCAAGTCAAGTGTGGCTGTATAAAGTGAGATATAGCACGTATCGCAACTATTCACCCTCCGTTTTTCTTCTTCATGATAAACAAAACAAACACTGTCAATCCTAGCACAAAACAGACATTTGACACTAAACAGTGAGACACATCACCTCACAACACAAAAGGAGATCATCCACTTCATGAACAAATTTCCCTTTCCTAGTCAGTCTTCAATTCACGTCACTATTTTTCCAGAGTTTTCTGGAAGCAGTTTTTGTTTCTGATTTAGACACCTCCGTGGGAAACTTTACCAGGATACTGACCAAGAGGTTTGAATTTTCTAATTTGAGATTGTTTGACTGTGTGATACTGCTGGGAACTTGCACCTGGTTCGAAGCAAACACCCAATGCAACCTCCAATGTCATCAATTGCCTACACAAAGCACTCATTGTGTCTGGTGACCTTCCTCCACTGTTCCAGATTGTTGGGTCCTCCATCAACTGCCTGGTAAAACTCGCTCTCTCTCCTCCTGAATCCACTGCTTCTTACCAATGACATCATCTACATACCAATTTACGGCATTTTTTTGTGGCCTACTTAAAAAAAAAGGGCTCGCAAACCTTATTACCCATAAGAGATGTCCGTGGACGTTCATAGGATTCTGAACTTTCTTTCTGTTTGTTGTTTACATCAGTGGGTGCGATTTCACATAAAACGCAGCCAATTAAAATACAGTGAATGTCTGTAAAAGGAAAAAGCCAATTTATACATTTAAAAAAAAACACGAGCAGCATAAATAACACAAAAATATACAGATATCTGCCTTTAAAACCCTCATCAATCCAACGTTTTGTAGCATTTTCGAGTGTAGTCGGCCAAGGCATTTGTAGCTCGACAAATAAATTACTTACATAGAAAATGTAAGAAAAGAATTAACACGGGGGTATTACAGAGAAATGATAAGAATGCTGAAAACTACTTTTCTAGCAGAGGCCTTCAGAAACAGCTAGCATAGGGATTCCTGGGAATCTTCCGTACACTTCCTGATTATAGATTTTCTCTTAGAACTCTTAGCGGACTTATAAGAAATGTCACTGCCCGCACACACATTTTTCTTTAGAAGTTTAGATTTAGTAAATGGAAATGACTTCCTTTTCAAAGGTAGTTTCCTGTTAAGTGCAGAATAAGCGACGGCTACATTCGAACCACGGCACGTAATGATTAGAGTTCTTTGGTAACTCTGTAGTCTCCCCTTCTGAGACTCCATGGTTAAAGACTGGCTTTACGGGGGAGTGTTTTGTTCGTTTGCGTGCTTGTGAGAGGGATCAAAAAAAAAAAAAGTATTGAAAAGCATCCTACGATGGACATAAAATGAAAAATTAAAAACTCCAAACCTAGAGATATCACTCTCATGCTGTTTTTGACCTACTTTAGCTCCATTTTTACTGCTTAAAGAGTCTCCGGCTTTATTGTCTCGTCCATAAAAACCTGGCTTTGTATTATCACAACCCTCATAAATCACCGAAAAGACACCAGCTTATATATTTGCTTTTTGTTATACATATAATTCAAGCTGCCCGTTTACTTTTCTCTCAAAATCAAACAGCTTAATGCTAATCTAATCTTAATGAATGCCTCCTAATTAATGTTTCCTAAATTACAGTGATACATCTAGCTACTTAAAAAGGCACTTTTGCATGTTTTGTTGACTTAAGAAGCAAGAGGCTGAGCCTGCGACTCATTAAGTTGACCGTTTTACATCTTAAAAGGACACACAGCTATTTGGCAATGCTTCACACCGACAGATGCTAAGCAGAAGAATTATGAGTTTTGTCTTGTTGCTTTGCAGGGAGTTACAGCATCTAACCTACAGTACGCCAGTGTACCACCTTTATAAAGGAGGATTCCAGCAGGATTTGGGTATAATATTCCTAAAATATTATACCCCCAATGTGATGCTCTTACTTTTTTGATATCCATCCTCAGATGTTACATAACTTAAACAGAGGACGCTCAATTAAACCCCAAATAAAAGATAAAAAAGTGAAACTCACAAGATATAGACAACTCCAGATGTCTTCAGGCTAGACCGATTGTGAGATTCCGATTAAAAACACTTTAACGCCTACGCTGCAACAGCAGGCGGCGACAAACCGAACATCAATATCAAAATCGAAAAACGGAACTTGCTTCAGGTCGGAACTATAAAACTCACTGGAAATCGTGCTGGAATTCTCCGTGCAGCACAGCAGCGTGTGTGCTTCAGTAGTTCTGATTCTCTTCAGTCAACCAGATTTTGATTACAGTGTTGAGAGCTTTTAAGCGGACTTCAGTTTGCAGCTGTGTTAATGTAACCGCCAGTGTATCAACTATCAACTTGAGGATGCAGCAAGCAGGGATTCGTATTCAAGCCCCATTCCTGCCGTCAACTTTTAAGCTGGACATGCAGATATGCTTAATTAGTGTCCTAGTCAAAGAGCTGGCCCGAGAGCTATGGCTAGAGACAGCACACGTGAAATATAAACAACCGAGGTAATGCGGCGACGCTCCGTCGTTTCCCAGCTCCTTCCGGCGGGGTGTTTTCTTGGCGGCAGAGCGGACCTATATAACTTCTGATGATGGTTACGTTTAGGCTGAGGGGCCGACGTCGCGGCGCGGCACCGGCGTGGCCTGCAGGAACCGGTGGGGGCCTGGCGGCCCGACCCTGTGTCCATTAAACGTCTCTGTGTTTGTTTCCCTTGAGCGTGTCAGGCCTTTCCTGCCTTCATGTACATGGGGATGGTGCCTCGCTGAGTCAGGCCCTCGAACCGTTTGTACGTGTAGTTCAGGAACACCCAGTCCTTTGATTTAAAGTCAGGCTCTGTTGCATTGGCTGTTCAAAACACACAGAAAATTTATTCAATGGACTTAGGTAGGCTAGTGATAAAGATCCAATGTTGGAAAGTAGGAGTGATGTCAGGGTTGTATTCTGCAACATCACCACCAGATGTTACCAGATTCTTCACACTGTGCCTTTAAGTTCACTTTGTTTTCAGTTAAATAATAATAATATTTACAACAGAGGTGACCTCATGCATGTGTGAAGAGAGGAGCCGCTGTAAAACTGAGTTTTACTACTATATCAACAAAAATAGGCTCTCATAACTGGTCAACATGAGACATATGATATGACAAACCTGGCTGAAGGATGTCTGATTCAGGGAAGTCGTCAAAGTTTGAAGTGTCATCAATACTTTTGATTTCGATAGAAATGGCTGCCGGTCGCTCCCTGTGGACGGAGACAAGAGGTGTTCTGTCTTCTGATAAAAGTAAAGTAAAGTGAGTCAGCGTTTAGAAAAGCACGTCTGTTTGTACCTGATGTGTTCCCAGTCCACTGACTCAAAGAATGGATGACTCTTGATCTCCTCCACACTCACAGCTCCGATTCTGTTCTCCGCATCAGTGCAATACCTTCAGTAACAGCCAACAGAAAATGAAAAGTGAAAAGCGAAAACAGAACTGATAAAAAAGACAGCAAATCCAGTTTCGGGGTCTGATCTTCCAGTGAGACTGGAATGTAGAAAAGTCAATGTTTGAACCTTAAAATCAAGTCTTTGGCCTTCTCTGAGATGGGGACTTCAGGTGGGAAGACGAGCGTTTCCTTCCAGTTCATGACCTTCCTGTAGGTCTCCTGCGGCGTCTCCGAGCAGAAAGGCGGGTAACCTGCCAACGACCCGAACACGCAACAGACAGAAGAAACGATGGTGACGCCTCAGCACCATCTACAGAGGTTTGAACTCCTAGTCGTAGAGCGAGCTCAAACGTAAAGTGTATCAATCCCACAACACCAAGAAGAAGTCGGTTCTTACCGATGAGCATTTCATACATGATGACGCCCAGAGACCACCAATCACAGAGCTTGTTGTACCCTGTCTGCATGAACACTTCAGGAGCGATATAGTCCGGCGTTCCCACAGTGGAATAAGCCTGTAAGTAAGCCGCAACATTCAAAACCCAGCTTTCTAAATGGAAGATATGAAAATCACGTCTAAAGCAGGGAACAGACCGGTCCGACTCACTCCCTTTAAGTTCATCGTATCGATTGAACAGACCAAACTTTTCTTGTTTTAACTTAGTCGGAATTACAAAGATAATTTTTATATGCTAAATGCCAGAAACCAGAAACATTTTAGAAATGTTTTTGTAACTTTCCTTGAATTAAAACGTTTTTTACTATCTGTGTCATTGGTATTATCTGTCTTAAAAATGTATGACGTTACAAAGAGAAATTCTAAAAAGCAGTTCTCGCCATATTTTCAGGGATTTAGCAAATAGAAAAAAACCTGGTAATTCTAACTAAACTAAAACAAGAAAAGTTTGATCTAACTTCAGACAGTGAGAAAAACATGTTTGTGTCTTTTTATTCAGTGTATGTAAATATCTGGTTTGAAATGTATAGACAACATGTGAAAGTGGGGTCCATGCTAGGAAGACAGCGATTTTAAATTAACTCCATCTGGAAAAGAACTGATCAAATTTGACATTTGCACATGATGAGTGCATGAAAACACCAAAACTACACATCAGCTTCAGTCTAAGAAGGATCCGTACCAGCTGTCTCCTGTTCTTCTTCCAGGTTTCTGCTTTCCTCTTTGAGTTCATGTTCTGGAAAGCTGGGGAAAAAACAAGGAACAAAGAAGAGAAGCATTGTACAAAACAAAATAGAACAATCTCAATTACATGTTGCTGCTTTTACTGATATTTGGTTCAGTCTACTTATGACTGATATGTGGCTCACAGAAATCACTGGGTGGGTTGTGCGTCAGGTTCCTGTAAAACTCCGTGCGATGAGCCTTCTTCAGTCCAGTGCACAAACCAAAGTCAGACAACTTCACGTGACCCTGGAAGCAAACGGACATTCAGTGACACTACGAGCCTTGAACCGTACGACTCTGGAGTCGTTTGAGGGTCATGCGTGTGGTTCTGACCCTGGAGTCCAGTAGCAGGTTGTCAGGTTTGATGTCTCTGTGGATGAAGCCCAGCTGGTGGATGGAGTCAATGGCAAGGACCGTTTCTGCAATGTAGAACTGTGTGGCCTCTTCCGACAGGGTGTCCTTCTTCATGAGCAGAGTCATCATGTCGCCTGGCAACAGAAGGGCAGGAGATGTTTCTCGCTTATCGAACATCATCGGATGATGTGTAGGAGGGGGTAAGCACCTCCAGGCAGGAACTCCATGATGAGGTAGAGGTTCCTCTTGTCCTGGAAGCTGTAGAACATCTTGACCACCCAGGCGCTGTCCGCCTCCACCAGGATGTCCCTCTCTGCGCGGATATGAGCCACCTGCAGGGGGAGCCGACCATAAACTTGAGAACACAGCAGGGTGTAATCTTGCATTTAGAACGGCAGAACAAGGAGTCACCTGCTCTTTCTCCAGCATGTCTGCTTTCCTCAGGATCTTCATGGCGTAAATGTGTCCTGTGTCCTTCTTCTGCACCAAACGGACCTAGACGAAGGAAAAGGCCTCGTTTTATTTAAACTTATCAGTCATTCAAGTTTATTGAATAAAAAACCAAACAAATCATGTAGTCAATAGTTGTGAAAACCAATAGCAGATATTGCTTTTGATGATGTCAAGTCACTTGATCACTTGATATCTTCAAGTGCCATCTTGTTTCTCAATTGTTGACTGTATGATGTTTTTATGACTTTATTTTTGTGTTTTATGGTGTTAAGCACTTTGAACTGCCTTGTTACTGAAATTTGCTATACAAATAAACTTGATTATTTCACTGATAGATATTGAATAAGAGGGGTCCTAGGATTGAGCCTTGGGGTACCCCATATGTGACTTCTGTCCGCTTTGATGAAAAGTTATCTACTGAAACAAGGAAATCCCTGTTCTTTATGTAAGATTCGCACCAATTGAACAAACTGGACTTTTAGTTTCACTGAACCATTTCTGGACTAAAAAAATGTGGCCTACCTCTCCGAAAGCTCCCCTTCCGATAACCTTTAGAGACTCGAAGTCGTCCAAGCCGAGCCGCGTCCTCTTCAGACGCAGGAACTCCGTCTCCTTACGGGCGTGCTGGGAGCGCCGCATCACTTTCTGCAATGGTACAGAGACGCCGAGTTGGCCGAGTGGCTTCAAAAATTACAATTTTGGGTTTCTGAGGTGATTTCGTGTTTGTACAGTGTCTGAAGTATTCCAGCCCCTTGGATATCTTTACTGTCTATTCAGTTCATCTACAGCTGAATTTATGTAAAACGTAGGAAGCCAGTTGATTGTGCTGGATTTAATTTGTGGAAAAAAATACAAATCCCGAGCTATTATAAGTTGGAATATCACATAAAATCCCAATAAATCTATTGAAATTTGTAGATCTAATATAAAAGAACATGAAAAAGTTGGATTTGTACCTCCTCGTCAGGCAAACCCTCCTCTTCCATGGCCTTCTCTAGCTTCTTCTGCCTAAAATGAGGAAGACACCACATAAAACAGGTCATTCAAAGCATAAAACTCACAGTAAACATACATGATAAAACATTTCCAGTTTCTAGTTTCCTCCAAATAAGCCTGTGGATGTAATTGTTGGAGTGGAAGCTTCCAGAGAGCGATTAATACGACAGAGGAGGTGTAGGGTGTTGGTGTAAACAGAGACTCGGGTGTCTCCTACAGGAGTTCCCTGAGCAACAGATCAACCCTCAGGTAACAGGAGAGTGACAGGCGTTTGTTTTGTTCACACAGTCTCGGGGACGGTTGCCTTATCTACGAGCCCGAGCGGTGAAACTCGACGCTGTAAACAACAGCTCCGTTTAGCCTCAGCGACTCTCCCGTCAGCCGCTTGGAAGCCTCGTCCGGGGGCTTACCTCATCTCCCGCTCCTCGTGCTGCGTGAGGAGGGTGCTGTAGAAGTTCTCCAGTGTTAGCTTGGCCACGGTCACCCTCTCCCGGGTGTGGTTGCTCATGGGAAGGGCAGCTGCCGTCCCTCCCGTCATGGCCATGCTATCCTGGTGGACAACAAAAACACAAACAGATGAGTTGAGGAGGAAGCAGGTTTTGAGTTCTGGCAGGTTACCATGAGAACGGGTCAGGGCACTTGCTTGTGAGATTTGGAGCACGGGATTACAGTGTAGAGGTGTTTAGGCTACGTTCACACTCGATGCTCAAATCAGATTTTTTTTTTTTTCGCTGAAATACTTTTTTTTTTTGCCTGACTGTTCATACTGTGAGCCATGAAATAGAAAGTCACATGCTGGATGGCTCACGGCCCATGAGGTTTTATTTCAGGAGCGCACATTTAAAAGTTTGAATAGAGTGGACTCTTTCAACTTTAATGGTCTTCGTTTAAACCGGGCAGGTCCAAAAATAACAAAGGAAACCCAGCAACACATTTGACAGCCAAATGATTCCCTTTCCCCTTCAAATACAGGGAAAAAGTGTTTGCGGCATCAGTTTTAATGATAAAATCACCTGAGTATTGAGGAAAAAATGGTGAACAAACCATGAACAGACATGCTAATCAAAAAGATCTTGATGACACTATTGGGAAAACATCCTGTTGACTAGAGTGTAAAGAGGACGGTGGAATCATAATGAGGCCAGCTGATAAACCAGTCAGTTTTTTCATGAGAAACTGATCGTATTCACAGATCTTATCTGCCTAACATCAGCATCAGCAGGTCAGGCTTTTTGAAATATCAGTGAAAAAGAAAACTGCAACCGGTGCAGCCCTGCTCTGAAAAAGTCACCATGATAAATTGTCGCAGAAATTATTGCGATAATATCGTTGGCTTGAGACCATTTTCAAATATTGTGTCGATAATGGCATAACAGTGCAAGTTCGCCCTCTCAAAGACAAATACAGGACGACATAAAAAAATAAAATATAGCCAAAAGCAATGGAAAAAACAAAATTAGCCTTAAAAAATAATCATCAGAATTTAAATTGAGCTGTTTTTTTTTTGCTGCAGTAAGAAAAATAAAATATCATCATTAATAATCAGTATGTTGCATTATTTTTGCAGCAGCATAAATAATTGTTGCTTTTCTATTTTACATAAATTAAAACCCAACTCGAAGACTACAAGACTGCTTAAAAGACAAACTAAGGAAATAAGTTGAATTTTCCTCCTCTTTAAGGAGCTGAATATTGATGAGAGCAGATTATGCAAACGTTACGTAAGAGAGGGAAAAAGGGACGAGGGTGGACGTGTATATCGCTAAAACATTTGGCGGCGCGCCATCAGAAAGGCATGAATGGGTTAGATTAGCTCACAAAGACATTAAAAAAGCCCTGCAGGACGGAGATAGGAGCCGTGTTTCGTCTATTCCCCCGGCCCTTTTCCCGTTTCGGCCCTGATGGTCCCACAACAACAGGACACTTCCTGACTTCTGAGGGAAAAATCTCTGAATCACTGCTGCAAAGTCCCTGATTTGGAAGGAAAAAACGGGCTCAGGGTTCATTGAGTTTTGTCAACCTGGGTTACTGTAAGAAAGAAGCACAGCCCAACACTTCTTCTTCTTCCTTGGTTTAGGTTGTCAGTATACAAGAAGAACTAAAATCCTGACGTTTTGATTGGATGCTGGTGACTGAGGGAGGTGAGTGGAAGAGCGGAGGCCTCTGAGGGGAGTGGAGTGATGAGGCCCACATCTAATGCACAGCAGAGGAGACAAAGCTGGCAGGAAAGGTGCTAAATGCAACCATTTAGGGTCCGACAAGGAAGCTGTGGCCGTAACAGCCGGTTCTAGGCTTTTCTCTGCTGTCTGGCTAAGTCATGAAAAAAAATATCCATTACATCCTTCTTTGAAAGACTAAGTCCTTTATCCAATTATGACACCCTTTCTTTTCCTTTCAAGATAAATGTGTTTACATTTTCGAAATGTAACAAAAATATTACAAATTGCTTACTTTGTAACAAATACTCTTGTATTTGGAATTGAATAATTTTCAGTTTGGGCAATCATCGCTCGAGACCGGCTGATAAGAAATTGAAAAATCTGATATTCTACCAATCATGACACAGGCTTTGGTGAGAGACGATGCCCGTTTCCATCTGTCGACCGGGAATGAAGAATGTGTCATCAACACATCAACAGGGGGCGATACGCAATACCCAGAGAGAGTAGAAACAAGATGGCAGATGTCCTCCTTGCCTCTGTGGCCCTTGTTTGCAATCATGCTCATTGTTTTTTTGTTTTTTTTTTCCCCAGAAAATGTACTTTCTTTTGAACATCCATCCATCCATCCATTTTCTTCCACTTCATCCGGGATCGGGTCACGGGGGCAGCAGCTTCAGAAGGGAGGCCCAAACTTCCCTCTCCCCAGCAACTTGTTCCAGCTCCTCCAGGGGAATCCCAAGGTGTTCCCAGGCCAGCCGAGAGACATAGTCCCTCCAGCGTGTCCTGGGTCTTCGTCCCACCTCCTCCCGGTGGGACGTGGTCTTTTGAACAGATAATATTAAATATACGCTTACTGTTTTTATCTTCAGTTTGGTGAAGATAAAGGTGGAGAAGACACCACAGTTCATGCTGAAGAACCAGGTATCCATAGTTTCCAATTAGAACCAGATTTGGCGCTCGGGAACTTCGTTTTTTCCGGTGATAACGCACAACACAGCTTCAAAGTCACGGGTTCCGGAGTGGTGGAAAAGTGACAATTTTGTGAGTGGTAAGGTGAAGGACAGAGATGGAAGGAGCTATTTGTAAGCAAACTATTTTTTCTAGGACATGTGGTCAAGTGAGAGCAAGACTTTAAGCAAATAACAGGAAGTCTCAATAGAGTACTCTTTTTATCAGTTTGGGAGCTTTACGCAAATCTAAGTTATAGTTAGGATCTTTTTTTTTTGTGAAAACAGAAAAAAGGCCTGGAGGGAATTACATAGTTGGACTTTTGACAAACAGGGGTTACAAAATGTCTTTACTGCCAAGTCAGTAGGAACCTGAGTCATTTATATTTTTATTAAATATCAGATATTATTTTTAACATTACACGTTATAACTGCGAGTATGAATATGAATAACTACTCTTAAACGAATCAGCTTTCTTTCTGGACACAACCCAGAACCACAGGCTGAGACTTAAAAGCCTTGAGACTAGTTAAATATTATTTTACTACACTGCTAATATTATACTTAGAAATCAATGTGTTGAATATGATACTTAAAATCATCCTTGCACGACTACAGATGTAAAGGTGGAATTAGTACTGTGTATCAACTTTTGCCAAAGTTATAAAATCCCTTATAGTGGAACTAATACTGAAAGCAACTGGGTTCATCACTTAAATAAGTAATTGCTGTAAAGATAAAAAAAAATTAATAAAATTAAAAATACAGGCTATTAGAGACTGCATTTTAGCTGGATTTCTGGGGGTATTTTTCCAAAACAAATCAGACAGCTAGAGTTTAAATATTGCAAATTGTGAACTCCTCTGCATCAGAAGCCATGACAGTGGGAACATTTCACCCCAGGCCTGTTTTTCTACGAGCCCGCCGCCGACAGTTTCTGGTTTTTCCTCATTAAGTGGATCCTGGCTGCGCGAGCCAAATAAACGCAGCTAGTGCGAGCGCATGCAGTGACGTTTGGGAAAACCTTATGGCTTCTTTCCATTGGGGAGAAGTGCGTACCTTCCTCTCATTCACGTTAGCGGAGCGGCTTGCGTTTCAGACTGACATAATGAGGAAAGTGTAACCGACTGGCTGTGGCATGACAGATTTTCCAGGCCGGGTTATGGGTTTATTTGGAAGTAATGCACTGCGTAATGTATGCTAACTTCCTATGCAGACAGTGTGTCTCTAGAAGGAGGGCTACCGGTTTTTGCAGCCCTATGAATTCTGGTAACTCGTTGCAGGAGGAAAATTCATTACTGGGATCAATATCATTCTGCTTATTAAAGAAATATGATCCTCTTTGCTGCAGCTTGTTTAATTTCCACCGTTTACTCTTGGTCTGAGCGTTGTTTGATGAAAACAGCCATGGCTCTTACCTGCCACGTGGAAGTACGGGTAGAACTTGATTATTGCATGTGCTGTGTGAGTGGAATTACATTTAAACTGAATGACTTGAGTAAAATAGAATGGTTATTATGGAATTTGGAACAATTCCTCCTGAAAAAAACTGGTGTAACTGAGTCAAGTCCACTGGCTCAAACAGGCCAATACGGGGTTATAACAGTTTTGGATTTTTTTTTTAATAATAGTTTAGTTTTATTTCATTGTGACTTTTTGTCTTATTCAGTAAGTTTTAATTAGTCTTTACAGTCGGTTTGATAGTTTTTGTTAGTTGTTAGTAAAATATTCTTTAGTTTTTATTATTTATACTTGGAGTTTTATACTTCGGTTCATTTTTAGCTGCAGAATTCTAAAGGTCAAAGCATTGTGCTGTGATCGTGTTTACGTCGATCCGCTTTGAGGACAAAATGTGCCCAAGTCTTCAGCTGTTGTCTCGATTTTTCCAGAAAATGTTCTTTCCTTGTGATACAACCTAATTGGTGAAGTGCACCAGTTCCTCCCACAGCAAACCAAACCGAGTGTTCTCAGGCTTGCACTCTTCCCCTGTTTTTCTTCCAATCAGTGAGGTCCGACATTTCTGCTTTAGTTTTCACTGTGCAACTTCTACATTCAGGTATCTAAAGGGATTCATTTATCCACCAAACCCTTCACAATGCATTCAAAGTCAGCTCATGATGTTTGAAATTTTAATTTTAATACATTTACTTTCACATATAAGACCATGACGTGTATTTATGGTAACAAAATCCTTGCATTAAGTGTTCTCCTTTACAGAAATCCTCCATTTTTGATGTTTTCATTTCAACTGAGAACAATAATGTCACAAAAACAACACGGGCGGGTCCAGGTCAGATTGGCTTTTAGTTATGATTCAACTCTAAACAGCGGCTGCACACATTTTCTTGGGCGTTCAAGTTTAGCTCCGCTGACATGCCATGATGATGTTTAAATTATTCACTCATCTAAACTTCGTTCCTGAGAAAGTTGCTCACGAACTTTCCCAGGAAAGTTCGTGAGCAACTTTCCTGAGAAAGTCTGGAATCTGGAAAACCATTCAAAAGTTAATTTATCTCAGTTATTCAATTCAAAAACTGAAACTAATCATACAGACTTGTTACATACATAGTAAATATGTAACAGTAACGCATCGCAAATATATTTTCAAAATGCATACGAAGAAGCAAGACACACAGGTGGAAATGGTTACGAACTGGTCAGAAGGTGTTATATGGACGACCTGGATCCAGCAGGATGTAGAAAATGAACCAGCTGTAAGCTAGTTGCACTCCAGCTGAGCTGCACAGCCCTTTAAATCCATCTGAAGGGACTGAGTTTGGCTTGAAGTTAACCAGATCCACCCTGTAGCTAAACAAACAAGGCTGCACCACTCAGGCAATAACAAGGAAGGCATTATGAATGCAAGCAGACTGTTTAGAAGCTCAAGCATGCAAGCTTGAAGCAGCCCATTAAAACTAAAAACGACAAGAGCGTCCAGCGGAGCAGGGAGGGTACGGCATTACTGCTCTGACGGAACAGTTCCATTTGTTCAAGATGGCAACAAGACGGTTGTTCTGGTTACTCTGCAGAACCGCAGCAGTCCCACAGATTAAAAAGTATTCCCCCTGTAACAAGTGCTGACACTTGGGGAATTATCTAGTGCAACAGCGTTTTGACAGGATTTTAAAAAGCTTCTTCAAAACGCTGAGATCCACCGGCTTACAGGTAACCAGCTGAATCTAATTCACAGCAGTTTCCCCCCCTCCCAAAAAAGACATACAACAAAAAAAACAAAAAGGCCTTTATCCTTGTAAAACCCGGATTTCTCAGAATGTGTAAAATTCTCCAGTCAATCAGACGCGCTCCACCCTTACAGCACTGTTTTCCGTCTTGAATGAGGCGACTCATTTGTGACGCCACTGAGAACACACACGAGCTCACACGAGCAAAAACTCCCAAAACACCCAAACAAGAAAATGATCATCAGTCAGACCTGCTTCATGCAACCCAACCTACTGCTGTCTGAAAAAAAGAGTCCTTAATCATTTAATAAAACAATGATTATTAGGCTTATGCTCAGGAATGACAACTTTGTAATTCATCCAAAACGAAAGCAACAGGAAACAGGCATATTTCAGATTCTAAGCAAGTTGAACAACAAACATATCTGGTACGTTTTGAATGTGTTGCACAGTTGCTTTAATTCAAATGATGCATGTTTAAGTTTGCATTTGTAGATTTTGACCTGCAGAGAGAATTACATTAACGCACCTGACCAGGTTTTGGTTTAGCAGATGGTTCTGCAACTCCTCCAGAACAACGCCACCCTGACAACGCTCTGCTGCTGTCTGTGTTCTTTATACATTAGACACAAAAATGTGTTTGCATTATGTTTTTTAGTAATCTTGATCTCTAACTCTAAAAATATTTGCATGTGGGGTTCCTCAAGGCTTTGTTGTCGGGTCACTTTTATTTAGGGATGAGCCGGCTGCCAAAATCAAGATTTACACAAATTAAACCAAAAAAAGAAAACCTTGAAGAAAAAAACAACAAAAAAAATCTGCAAAATTTTCTAATAAATTGTTCCCGTCAGCCACAGTCTATTGGCTGAAAGAAGACATTGTCTTTTTCCCTTAAAAACAATGATTGTTGTTATCTTAAATAACTGTAATAATCAATATGCTGTATTATTTTAGCTGGAGTAGAACTGATTTGCTTTTGTTTTAAATAAAATTGATCTTTTAGTACTTAACGTTGTATTGCAAACTTGTGGTATTTTAAGTGAGAAAATGACTCAGGCTCTTGTGTACGACATTTTGCAACACCTTATCAAAATCATCCTGTCTGAGATACAACTGCATTTGCGTGCTTCTGGTTATTTACATCCATAAATACACATGTAGATCAAAGGTCCTCAAGGCTCCACTCTCGGGTCACTTTTTATGTAATATCCACACGGTTCCTCAAACTCAGACTGCATAAGATTACATCTCATACTATATGCTGATGATACAAGTTTCTATTTGAGTACCCTCATGCCCACAGTGTTTTACAGTGTCTGACTTAATGCATCTATAATATCAGTGAGTGCATCAGGCGTACTGTTATAAAGCAGTCATTGTTATTGCTTAACTAACCTACCAGCTTCTTCAAACTAGAATTAAAGCTATTCTTTTTGGATTTCGTTCATTTTTTTCTTGTGTTTTTAATTTTATTTTATTTTCAGAGGCATTCCAAATTGCTTTGACGTCAAAATAAACTTGCCCTTACCTTATGCAGGTTCTATTACAAATAAGCACTGTTCAGACAGTATTAACATGGTGTATTTACATTTCACATGCATTTTATTGTATTTTACCTACCTCCGTGTCCTGCTCCAGAGTCAATTATTGGCGTGCCGCCAGCACACAGCAATATAAGGAAAAAATATGTAAAATAATCCGGTCTGTGCCTAATAAATAGGCAGTTTCAGGCTGGAGGAACCAGTTAATATTGGCTATCCGTCAGAGACCTATGAGGATGAACAGTAAACATCACCGGTATCAACGCCAAAATCATAACAAAGCTCTTCTGTCGCTGACAGCAACCTAACCTAAAATTATTAGAAAATATTTAACTGCCTTTAGCTGTCTACCCGACCCCCTCAAAATATCACCAGTCTTCCCGTTTCAGTCGCTACAAAACATAAAATAAGGACCGCTGCTTCCTGAGCTCGTCGGGCTCATCAGACGCTCTGGGCTGACAACGCAGACACGTCGACAAGAAAAACGTGAGTGTCGGCCAATCAGCGGCGTCCGAAACCCGACTTCTTTTCCTCTAGCCAATCACGACGCGGACACAACGTAGAGGAGCAGGTGCTTCAACCAATGAGAGTGCCTCTGCCGTCACACAACGGACGCAGGTTTATTCGGCTAGCAGGCTCTCCTCTCGGTAGCTATGAAGAATATACTGTACTACCTCCAGTTGTGAGCGTTGTTACATCATTTTGGGGGCTGTGGTTTGTGCGGACCCCGGCTAAAAATAGCTAATGTGGCGTCACTGTGTTTAAGTTAAATACATAATTTAAAAAGGGATCGTTTTTCCATCTTACAGTGCTGAAAAGATTTCCACCTAATATATCATTTCACTGTTTGCTTTGAAGATATCTCACATCCTCAAACTATTTGAAAAACTATCAGATAAAATAGTTCAAGTAAATATATTTTTTTAAAGTTTTGAAATAATTATTTTCACCTATGAAGCAAAATAACCCAATCTTATCCTATGTGAAAAAGTAACTGTCTCCTTTATTAAGTCAGGTATTGACATTTGATTGATATATGTTTTTCATTTACATTTTATTAGCTATATCCTGGCCTTATTAATGCTGGATGTGTAGAATGGAGAAATCACTTAAATAGAATATGTCTGACAACACATGAAATAGGCTAAAAAGGCAACACTTTGTTCCTGAAGCTAAAGATCTAGACGTCTGGAAAGAGTTTCAAAGACATTTTCTAAGGTTTGGAACTCGAGTCAACAACAGTGAGAGTCATCAACCACAAATGGAGAAAATGTGGAACGGTTGTGAACCTTCCCACCACAGACCAGCTTACCTAAATTAAAGCAAGATTGCATCAACTACTCACCCAGTTAGTCAAAAAAACAACAACACACAGACACACACACACACACACACACACACACACACACACACACACACACAAAAACAACAAAATACCAAGAAAATGCCTGACGATTTCTACAAAGACTTTCGGGGAAATATTCTGTGGACTTTGCTTGGGGCTTAATTGAAAAACAAATAACAGTTTGGGTAGCTCTCTTTTCACAAAATCAATTAAATTGTAGTTGGAAAGCTTTCTTTCTGTTTTTAGAATCTGTTTGATATATGAATAAAATATGAGTGACAGAGCATTTTTTTCATGGCACTGCAAATGACACGGCAAATTAAGATCAGGGATTGATTATACATGTATGACTATTGCCGTTGACTGTAAAAGTAAGGCAGTTACACCAGATGGAGGTTTTGTGTACATTAACCTGAGCAATAAAACCATAAACCACGATAAGACTCCAAGACTTTCATTATGAGAAAATTTTCCGAGGACTTTCACACTTCTGACTACAAACGTATTCATTGTTTTAAACGAGGTAAAAAAATTAGGCCTTCAGTTTAAATCAAAGTGCAAAGCAGAAAGCCAGTTGGAAACCAGCCTACTTCCTCTAAAGGTCCAATGGGAGCGCAACCACTCTATCAAGGTTGCTTTCGATGTTTCCTTGTAAAAAAAACAAACAAACAAACAAAAAAAAACATCCCAAAGGTTTTTAGGGCAGATGTGTACGGAGCAACAAAAGATGGACCTGATTAGTCCTGGGAATCACAGATAAACACAGAGGTATCACTGACAACCCAGTTCTGTTGACCCAAACAAAGCACACAGCAAGTTAAGAGTGGACGTTAACATTTTCCTGTCATAAATCTCCTTATTTGGACGGCTGGTTGGCCTTTTACCGTTAGAGCTGTGACGTCACGGGATAGAGGAAAGGTGGGTGTTCCCTGCCAGCATGTCTGGGTGTGGTGAGCAACAGACAAGGCTGTTTTTATGTTTTTCATATCAATGGGGCCCACTGAGCTGTGACACGGCATCTATATTTAGATTTGGCTGGTGCATTTTCTGGCCTGCAGCCCATGCTGCGTGAAGTTTAGGTTTAAACGGATTCAAGACGCTCAACTGAACCACAATAATCAGTGGGTCATGTAAAAAGGTTGTCATTAAATTTATTAGTTTAAATAATAAAGTAATTACCAATTCCCTTTGCATTTATTGATCATCTTTTTTTTATTACACATTTATTTTACCTGGAATGTCCCATTTATATATCTTTTTGCTGATTGTAAAACACTCAACCGAAGGATTTATGCAAGGATAGATAAGGATAATTTCAGCTAATTTAAAATAAAAAAAAATTAAAAGTAGGAGATGGAACTAAAGACAGTTCCTTGAGGAACACCTAAAGATATTGTAAGCCTCTCGGATCAAATTAAATTAAAGCCCTAAAAATTGAAATAATTTTGGTTATAGTCTCATCTGACTACTTCTCCTTTTCTACCCTCTCAGCAGTTTGTTTTTCTAGCTCTGCTTTGCCCCTTTAGAATTATGAAATCTACTAAAATAAGGGCTCACTTCCCTAAAACTCTCACACTTTCATGATGTAAGTTTTTGTTCTACTTTCTGTAAAAGTCACATGAGTTGATGCCCGTCTGTATATTAGGAAACAACAACTTGGAAAGAATGATATCAATTCAGAGGATAGAAAAAAGAATACAAACCTGTTATCACTGCAGGGTTGTTGTGATGTAAAAAAAAACAAGTTAATTTTTAGGTCATTTTCAAACGTTTCCACCTCATTAATATGGTTAAACTAAAACTTTGTTGAAGTGCAATTTGATTCAAACACTGTCATTAGTTATTGTATTTAAGTTTTGTAGAATGTGGCTCAATGATTTAGGTAAATTTACCATCTCTGCAGATATATCATCTTTTTTTTTTTTTTTTTTTTTTGCTCATCCATCTTCTGGTGACCAAATTCTTTAATTCCATTTATGAATTTGAATGTATGGCTGTAACCAGATATTTACTTATACATGATAAAAAGATATGCAACCTTTTTATTCTTAGTTTGTCATGAACTTTTTCCTAATTTGGGTCAATGTGTATTTCCAGATGTATTGGTAAAAGCCAAAATGAAATCGTTTCTATTACATTTCCTAGATTTTACTTTGTGAAAGGGCGCCAGGAATTCTTCTGACAACAAAACGTCGACACATGATGATGCTGCCACTCCTGTACTTTACAGATGAGAGGCTGTTCTCAGCCTTTCAATATTTATTTTCCTTGTAAATGCGGCAACATTTATTTTAAAACAAAGGCCTTTAAAAACAGAGCATCGTTTAAAAATGGTCTTTGTCTGCAGTGGTTCGCTCCATATTGTGACCTGGCTTTTCGTCTCTGATTGGCACATCTTGGTATTGAACTCATTTCACTGTGGATTAATGACACCTTCACTATCTTCAGCCAGGTTATTTACATGGTTGGTTAAATTCTGGGTTCTCCTTCCTGGACGGCATGATGGCCGCCCATTCCAATCCAGCTTACACTTGAACACAACCGAACAGATGAACGTACCACCTTTAGACATTTGAAAATCGAATAAGGATGAACCAGAATAGTGGAGCTTAACAGTTCTCTTCCTGATGTCTTGATTTTTTCCCCCATGATGTCACACACAGAAGAAGGCATTACCTTAAAACATATTTACAGAAGTGCCTCCTGGTGTTCAAATGGTGTAAATTGCCATGACTACCACAATGCGTCACCTTAACTCTACTTATTTTGTGACTTCAGGCAGCACAGATGAGACAAACTTAAAAGTATTAGAGTAAGGTGTTATTCACTTTCTAAGGCTGTTAGATAAAGAAAAGCTTCATCACTAAAACCTGACATTTTCACATAGGTTTGTAGATTCGTTTTGTCTTTTTAGGCCATTTTTTATAATGAGAGATGTTAGATCCGATACTAAACAGAAGCCATCTCTCAAAGGTGTTTTAATGCAACATATGAAGCCATTAAACATGCTTTCAAGCTGTGAAGTTTGTCGTTTAGCACAGTGGGAGTAAACCCATCATTCATTTATAAAAGACAACAAAAAAAACCCCGATGCTATTAAGACCTGATCCATGAAGTATTTATGTTGGACATAAATGAGATCAGCTAAAATAAAGTATAGGCTGTTAGTGGAAATGCTGCTCCGTATTTTTAATCACATATTTACATTGTAACCGTTTTCAAAGCAGACTGAAGTGTTTACATTTGTCAAAAAGCAGAATATTGTCAAAAAAACAACAAATGAAATGTACAACATAGAATCTACATATATAACAGTGGACGTGTTGCTAGGGTGAATGTCCGAATTAACTTTTTTTTTTTTAACTTAAGCCAGCCAAAAAAAATAATAAATAAGAAAAATACAATTCAGAATGACTTCAATTATTTGATTTCAAAATAATGCTTTTAACTTTAAACTATATAGGAGAGTCTAGTGTTGTTCATCCCAGACACACGTTTGGCAGTGGAGAGATCTTCACGTTTTTGAAAAATAAACATTGGCCGTGTGGAAAAAAACAAAAACAAACAAAAAAAGTGTCCGTTGGTGGCAGGATGAGATGTCAGGACTCGGCCGGCGAAGACTGGCTCAGCGCTCCGTTGCGGGTGCGAAGCTGCGACTGGGCGATGTCGGCCAGCGCGTTCTGGATCTTCTCCAGCAGCATGTCGCCGCGGTACACCACCTCCTCCAGACGGGCTGCCGCGTCGTGGTTCTCCTCCTCCAGCTGACGGAGGCTGGCCGCCTGGCGACAGGTGACAGAGCTGCAGAGTCAACCGCTGCGTCGGATTTTAATCTTCTTTTACTTAAGAGTTAAAGATCTAAAATTGTGTTTTTGTGGGACTTATGTGGGGGGAAAAAAACTCAAAGTGGTGTATAATGATGAAGTGGAAGGACAAATGGTACATTGGATTTATATTTTATTTTACAAATACAAAACTTAAACAGTGTGCTGTGCATTAAAATACAGAACATAACCCACTGGTGTCAAAAAAATTGAATTGTTAAAAAAATTTTCTTTTTTGTTTGTTCTGTTATCCAATTGGTTGATTGTAATTTTGGAGATCAATACCTGTGTTCAAATAGCCTGTAATGTATTTTACATACACCAGATTTTTGTGATATGTCTGTCCTGGCTGGATTTTGACCTGGACTTTGACTGGGCCATTTCAGAACATGACGATCCAGCTCATGTTCTGAAATGCAGCCTTGGTTGCTGTTACAAAGACAAACGATGCTTCTTAGAGTTGGTTTTATTAAGAGTTATATGATTAAAAGTTTTGAATAAAGATGCATGCCACACTTTTCAGATTTCTACTGGTAAAAATTTTGAAAACCTGGTATTGTTTTCCATCCATTTCACAATTATGCACTTACTTTTTGTTGATTTGTAACATAAAATTTAATAATTATTTATATGGACATGATGACTGTTTTGGGAAACAGTCATAACATAAATCTACATTTCACATATTAAAGCCTTTTGCTGGTGAAGGCTACTATCAGGACACAAAAGCAGAGCTCCAGCATACTTACAGCATGATCCCAACTTGATTCTTTTAGCCATCTTGGTAGTCATTCCATAAATATATCAAGCACACGCTCACATGACTTGCATTATTTTTACCCAGCAACCCCAGAAGGCTCAGGCATTCACGTTGGATCTCATGTATCCCTGCGCTTCCAGAAAAGGGAGCTACGAGTTAGCAGTGAGGCTAATTCCATCCACAAGCAGCCAAAACAGAGGCTGACAAAGAGCAGCTGTACAACCAGGAAGTGGCATAACGATATACAAATTTTGCAGAGTGATTGTTGCACAGAGTGACCTCGTATCAAAAATGTTTACTCTGCGAGAGAAAAAAAGGAACATTTCACTGGATCCAATTTCACAAGAATTTTTTTCCTCAACTGTCTGGCAACAACTTAGTGATGTGTTACATGAGAACCTTTAGATCTCAAAAAGCAGGTAGAAAAGCTCAAAGTACTGATCAGATAAGAACGACAGCATCAGTGATACTCTGAAGAACAACAGTCAACATGGTGAACTTTGACTGTATGAATACTTTTGATGCATTTTCAAAATGAAAATATTTAGAAGAAAAACTGAAGTCTGGTTTGAAGACGAGAACAAACTATTTCCCTCCCAGATTCTGGGGCTACCTAAATGGAAACCAACCCAGATGGCTCCCTCTGCTGGCCGAAAGCTGGAAATCCCCACCAGAAACCTTAATGGGATCCACGATTATTTGTAACAATAAACTTTGAGAAATATTTTTCCATGTAAAAACAACACAGTAAAAATACTGTAGATTGTTTTTTTTTATTTTATAAATTTAAATAAAATATTGCCACATACACATCGCCATGTTGCTTACGCTGCCATGCAGCGACGTATGTTAGGATCGGTAGTGCTAGCTACATCTCCAACCAAAACAGCGATGAGTAACGCTAAACCTATTCAATTTAAACCGGGAAAAAGAGAACTATTGGGATGGAATTAGCTTACTATATTCTTTCAAGACTTACAAACTATTTGCCATTTTAATAACTTTTTTTTTTTTAAGTTTTTATTTTTTTAGCGAGTTAATCTATTTCCTGGACATACAGACACTCGTGCTAGACCGAATGAGCAGCACGCGAACTCCGGTTTAAAACGTTATTGTGAGCGGACTCTTCTGACCTGCAGGGCCGCCGTAGACTCCTCGCTGGGCAGAGAGTCGATCAGAACGTCCACGTCTTTGGCTGTCCTGGCTATCAGAGCTGCAAACAGTTGAGCGTATTCTGGAAGAGAGACAGAGAGAGAAAAAAGAAGAAAAAAAAAACATTGTAAACTAAAAACTAAAAAAATCTGTAAACGTTAATGAAATGTGCAAAGGAGCATTTTTGTTCAACACAGTCTAAACCTTTTGCAGAATCACATTTTGGGATCATAAAGCCACAAATCTCATTGTGGCTTTGCAATTGTTAAAAACACTTGAGAACACTTGAATTTTATTAGTGTGGGGAGGCAGCGAGAGAGGAAGTCAACTCATTTATTTGATGCTCTGTTAACATAAACTATCAAAGATTTACTTTTGAACAAAACAAAAGAAGTAAATTTTAAGGGGTGAACTGATTGCAGTTTTCTGGATGAAAGCCGATTTTTAAAATTTCTGATCAGTCGTTTCCAGTTTTTTTTTGTCTGAAAAGTCATCAAATATAGCGACAAAGTGACGAAATTAGCAGCAGCAGGTCGACTGCTGCTAACTGCACATAGGTTGAAAGATATCTGTGGAGCAGAAGTATTATCCTGTGTTCACCAGAGCCAAGCCAACATCTTATCATTCACAAAGCCGGTCCGCAGTGAAGCAAAAAGCTGGAGAAGAAGGCTTTGGATCAAAGCACGTGGATGTGTTAGAACGGCCTAGTCAAAGTCCAATTGAGATCTGAAAACTTGTGTTTACAAATGTCCTCCCTCCAAACTGGTTGAGTTCGAGCTACTTTGAAAAAAAACAAACAAACAAACAAACAAAACAAAAAAAACACCAAATATGTGAATGTGGTAGAGACACACCTCACCTTTTAGATTTGTTTATGTTTGCTTTCATGAAATAAAAAGTAGAAAACCTTACTTCCTTTAGCTTCATATTTAAAACACTATTCTGTATTAGCTTATGCTTGTGAGGCTGTAATGAACATGTACTGAGCCAACCTTCAGTGGGGTTTGCAGGCTGATCCTTGTTGATGGCCGTCTGGATGTTACTGAAAGAGGCAGGTGGAGCGCATTGCTGCAGAACGCCGATGGCGTTACAGAACTGATCAGCGAGCTGCAGCAGAAACACAATCAATACAGAAATCGATTAGATTATCATTCAATACAACGCTGCAGTCCACCAACGATTCAGCGCCACCTAGCTTCAACCGAGTCTAAGTAGAGCTTCCAACACGATATGATATTCAAATGTGCCAAGCATGTAAAGAAGAATATATTTTCTAAGTAAATTACATATAAAGCATAGACTCGTGCATCTACTGGTTAGCTGTGGTAGCTAGATAGCTTGAAAAGTCACGTATACTGTAGTTTTGGAGGAGTTACTACTTGATATTACTGCTTATTTAATCAGAGCTATCAAGTTCTCGTCACATAAGCACAAAAAATAATGTCCGTTTTCTACAGTTTCTTTAAAAAGAGAGAGTTTTGCGAACCGAATTGACTGCGTCTTGAAGTTGCGTTAGCCGATCCGCCATCTTTTCTGTCACTACAGGAAATCGGGTCCTCTCTCGCGAGAGCGTGAGCGCAAACTCTCGCGGAAGTAGACAGGGCTGTTTCGGAAGAGTTCAGTTTGCTGTAGCTGAAAGCGGCTTCTTGACTCGTCGCTCTGACAACAGAGCTAATGTGAATGTTTCTGTCTGCTTCCATTGTCGTCCGTGTTCGAAGGGAACGGACCCACAACAGAACTTCAGCCGGGGACCAGTTTTAGTGTGTAGCTAATGACAGCCACCAAACGTCAACAGGAAGTAAAGAGGCTAGCTAACACTAGCGTCTACTTGCACTTTGAGCTCTTCAGGTATGACTTTCATATTTTACATATTTCCTGTTGTTTAAAATGAGCACTGAACAATAAGCAAAAACAGGGGCTGCTGTCAAACATTTTTTATTAATTGTTTAGTGTATCGTACCACTGCTAGATGGTATTAGTTTAGTTAGCATACCTAGCAACTGTCAGCTAAAGTCAGAAAATGAGGAGGTAGAGTTAAAATAAGCTAAGAACAGCAGTTTTTATCTTTGTAAAATATGCTGACCTGTCTTGTATATTAATATAAAACAAGTGGATATTTCTAAATTGAAATATTATAGATAGATTAAAATTTGATAATAGAAATGGCGATTTCAGTACTTCAGTTCAAAAAGTGAAACTCGTATAAACCCATTAGACACAGTGTAAAATTATTTCTGATTAGTTTAATGATTGTGGCTTACAGGTAGTAACAAGTTGAGCACAGTTGAGCTTGTTGCAAAGTTAAAATGATCTTATGAGTTACAACTATACTAATAGCTCTCGGATAGATAAATAAGTAAATTGGATATGACATATATTAATGATATTTTTCGGTACTGAGCTGTACCTGCACTTTTCACTGTGTTTCTAGAATCTGATTCCATCTTTCTTTATTAGATCATATATACTGCTCAAAAAAATAAAGGAAACACTCAAATAACACATCCTAGATCTGAATGAATGAAATATTCTCATTGACTACTTTGTTCTGTACAAAGTTGAATGTGCTGACAACAAAATCACACAAAAATCATCATTGGAAAACAAATTTATTAACCAATGTAGGCCTGGATTTGGAGCCACACACAAAATTAAAGTGAAATGTTCCCTTTATTTTTTTGAGCAGTATAGTTCAGCAAATTAGAAACGGTTTTAGTAGACAACTTATAATGTTTCTCTTCCAAGAAAAGAGTGAGCTTTGAACATGTAGATGGCTCTGTTGTTAATTGTCCTAACTAATTAATTTTAGAGTGATCTCTTCAGATCTTCTCTGAATTTGTGCTGACTACGACTCGTCTCTCCTCAGGTATGAACTGCTCATTAGAGAAGGTTCTGGCAGATGCCAAGTCGTTAGTAGAAAGACTCCGTAACCACGACAATGCCGCAGAGATGCTCATCGAACAGACAACCTCCCTCAACAAGCGGGTGGAGGCCATGAAGCAGGTAGGACACGAGTGTGTTACTGGCTGAATGACCAAAAGCACCTCATTCTCAGAAAAGCGGCTTAACTCCATAACTTTTATTTAATATTCTCATAAAACAAGTTGGTTTTAAACTTCCTGCCACCAGGGCGCAGTGTTCTCCCAGAAAGCTGGAGCATATTTTATATATAGTGCATTCTCCAGAACAAATGGGTCTGTGAACATTGGTGTACATATGAAATGGTGAAAGAGATAGTCATGATTTAAAAGAAGACGGCAAAAGTAGGGCTGAAACTATTAATCTTCATTAATCAATTAGGGAAATAATTGTCAACTAATTTATTAATCTAATTAACTAATCATTAAAGGAGCTATACAAACAACAACAACAACAAAAAAGGCTATTATCTGAAAAAACAACATATTCAGAGCTGCAATTAAGCCAAAACTCTATGTGGACAGTTTTGACTTAATTTTGCAAATAAGATTAAAACCTTAATTACCTTCATCTGTAAATATGTTTTACCCGCTTCACCATGGTCAAGGAATGCTAAAGTATTGAATATTCTTACTTAAAAAGAAATTGAATTATTTGTTTTTTATATACATTTTAATGTATGTCCAGCATTGTGTAAAAAAAAAAAAAAAAAGCTTGAGTGGTTAAATGGAAATTCTGGTGAATGTGCCATTCCCCCCGCCCCCCCCCCACCCCCCCCCCCCCCCCCCCTCCCCCCCCCCCCCCCCCACAACACC